>NC_133335.1:232165014-232200014 GCF_042186555.1 Aquarana catesbeiana | reverse complement strand
AAATAGTAAATAATAATAAATATTGTTAAATAAAAATATTGTTACATAAATAGTAAATAATAATAATAAATATTGTTACATAAGTAGTAAATAATAATACATATTGTTACATAAATAGTAACTAATAATAATAATAAATATTTTTTATCTGATGCCAGAGTGAGTCTATACCCAGATCCGATGGTCACAAAATATTGTTACATAAATAATAAATAATAATAATAATAATAATAAATATTGTTACATAAGTAGTAAATAATAAGACATATTGTTACATAAATAGTAAATAAAAAAAAATAATAATAATAATAATAAAAAATATTTTTTTATCTGATGCCAGAGTGAGTCTATACCCAGATCTTATAGTCACAAAATATTGTTACATAAATAGTAAATAATAATAATAAATATTGTTACATAAGTAGTAAATAATAATACATATTGTTACATAAATAGTAAATAATAATAATAATAAATATTTTTTATCTGATGCCAGAGTGAGTCTATACCCAGATCCGATGGTCACAAAATATTGTTACATAAATAATAAATAATAATAATAATAAATATTGTTACATAAGTAGTAAATAATACATATTGTTACATAAATAGTAAATAAAAAAATAATAATAATAATAATAAATATTTTTTATCTGATGCCAGGGTGAGTCTATACCCAGATCTGATAGTCACAAAATATTGTTACAAAAATAGTAAATAATAATAATAATAAATATTGTTACATAAGTAGTAAATAATAATACATATTGTTACATAAATAGTAAATAATAATAATAATAATATTAAATATTTTTTATCTGATGCCAGAATGAGTCTATACCCAGATCTGATAGTCACAAAATATTGTTACATAAATAGTAAATATAATAATAAACATTGTTACATAAGTAGTAAATAATAATACATATTGTTACATAAATAGTAAATAATAATAATAATAATAATAATATTAAATATTTTTATCTGATGCCAGAGTGAGTCTATATCCAGATCTGATAGTCACAAAATATTGTTACATAAATAGTAAATAATAATAATAAATATTGTTACATAAGTAGTAAATAATAATACATATTGTTACATAAATAGTAAATAATAATAATAATAATAATAATAATATTTTTTTATCTGATGCCAGAGTGAGTCTATACCCAGATCTGATAGTCACAAAATATTGTTACATAAATAGTAAATAATAATAATAAATATTGTTACATAAGTAGTAAATAATAATACATATTGTTACATAAATAGTAACTAATAATAATAATAAATATTTTTTATCTGATGCCAGAGTGAGTCTATACCCAGATCCGATGGTCACAAAATATTGTTACATAAATAATAAATAATAATAATAATAATAATAATAATAATAATAAATATTGTTACATAAGTAGTAAATAATAAGACATATTGTTACATAAATAGTAAATAAAAAAAAAAAATAATAATAATAATAAAAAATATTTTTTTATCTGATGCCAGAGTGAGTCTATACCCAGATCTGATAGTCACAAAATATTGTTACATAAATAGTAAATAATAATAATAAATATTGTTACATAAGTAGTAAATAATAATACATATTGTTACATAAATAGTAAATAATAATAATAATAAATATTTTTTATCTGATGCCAGAGTGAGTCTATACCCAGATCCGATGGTCACAAAATATTGTTACATAAATAATAAATAATAATAATAATAAATATTGTTACATAAGTAGTAAATAATACATATTGTTACATAAATAGTAAATAAAAAAATAATAATAATAATAATAATAAATATTTTTTATCTGATGCCAGGGTGAGTCTATACCCAGATCTGATAGTCACAAAATATTGTTACAAAAATAGTAAATAATAATAAATATTGTTACATAAGTAGTAAATAATAATACATATTGTTACATAAATAGTAAATAATAATAATAATAATATTAAATATTTTTTATCTGATGCCAGAATGAGTCTATACCCAGATCTGATAGTCACAAAATATTGTTACATAAATAGTAAATATAATAATAAACGTTGTTACATAAGTAGTAAATAATAATACATATTGTTACATAAATAGTAAATAATAATAATAATAATAATAATAATATTAAATATTTTTATCTGATGCCAGAGTGAGTCTATATCCAGATCTGATAGTCACAAAATATTGTTACATAAATAGTAAATAATAATAATAAATATTGTTACATAAGTAGTAAATAATAATACATATTGTTACATAAATAGTAAATAATAATAATAATAATAATAATAATAATATTAAATATTTTTTATCTGATGCCAGAGTGAGTCTATATCCAGATCTGATAGTCACAAAATATTGTTACATAAATAGGAAATAATAATAATAAATATTGTTACATAAGTAGTAAATTATAATAAATATTTTTTATCTGATGCCAGAGTGAGCCTATACCCGGATCTGATAGTCACAAAATATTGTTACATAAATAGTAAATAATAATAATAAATACCGTTGAAAAAAAAAATTGTTGCATAAATAGTAAATAATAATAATAAATATTTTTTATCTTTTGTAACTTTTTTCTTTTTCCCAGCATGTAGCTTAAGTGCAGAATGGGGGGGGGGGCCTGCTACATTTACCATCTGATGCCAGGGCGAGTCTATACCCGGATCTGATAGTCACAAAACATTGTTATATAAATAGTAAATAATAATCATAATAAATATTGTTACATAAGTAGTAAATAATAATAATAATAATAAATATTTTTTATCTGATGCCAGAGTGAGCCTTTACCCGGATCCGATAGTCACAAAACATTGTTACATAAGTAGTAAATAATAATAATAATTATCGTTGAATAAAAAAATTGTTACATAAATAGTAAATAATAATAATAAATATTTTTATCTTTTTTAACTTTTTTTCTTTTTCCCAGCATGTAGCTTAAGTGCAGAGTGTGTGTGTGTGTGTGTGTGTGTGTGTGTGGGGGGGGGGGGGGGGGGTTGCGCTGCTACATTTACCATCTGATGCCAAATCGAGTCTATACCCGGCTTCGATAGTCACAAAATATTGTTACATAAATAATTATAATAATAAACATTGTTACATAAATAGTAAATAATAATAAATATTGTTAAATAAAAATATTGTTACATAAATAGTAAATAATAATAATAAATGTTTTTATCTTTTGTAACTTTTTTCTTATTCCCAGCACGTAGCTTAAGTACAGAGTGGGGGGGGGGGGGCGCTGCTACATTTACCATATAAACCAGAACGGGTCTATAGCCGGATCCGATAGTCACAAAATATTGTTACATAAATATATTGTTACATAAATAGTAAATAATACTACTAATAATAATAAATATATTTTTTCGTAACTTTTTTAAGAAAAAAAGCTAAAATTACCAACTGATGCCAGAGCGGGTCTACATCCGGATCCAATAGTCACAAAAATAGTAAAAAATGATAAATATTGTTACATAAATAGTAAATAATAATAATAACACTTCCTGTTTCTTGTCTGGTAAAAAAAGCTAAGGTTTATGACATCATGTACAGCTCTTTCTCTCTCTCTCTCTCTCTCTCTCTCTCTCTCTCTCTCTCTCTCTCTCTCTCTCTCGTTAGAGTTTGCCAGGAAGGGAGGGGGGATGAGTCATAAGAGGGCCAATAAGAGCTGCAGAGCTGGAGGTGTGCCTCTGTGTGTCTGTTTTAATCCAGGAAGTGAACAGGCAACACAACTTCAGCTGCCCACAGTTAAAATGGCTGCAGCCAGACTTAGTGGAGGGAGATTTCTGCAGCATATTTGGCAAGAATCACAGTGTATATAAAATAATATGCAAAGTGGTTGGAGGGAAGCTTCAGAATGGCAAAGATGTTTTTATTACAAATTATGTGAGCAGACTACAATTCCTCTTTAATTAACCAGCCCCTTCCTTTTCTGAATAACCAATGAGTGATCTGTGCCAATCGCTTAAAGAGGTTGTAAAGGTTCGGTTTTAAAAAACAAAAATAACAAACATGTCATATTTACCTCCGCTGTGCAGTTGGTTCTGCACAGAGTGGCCCCCGATCTTCCTCTTCTGGGGTCCCTCCGCGGCGCTCCTGGCTCCTCCTCTTCTCGAGCGCCTCCTTCGTAGACACCCGTTCGGGTGCGCTCCCGCGTCCTGCTGCTGCATCCGTAGACATAGACACAGGGCCGGTGCTACCACTAGGCAAACTAGGCAGCCGCCTAGGGCGCCCTACTACCTAGGGCGCCTGGCCACTGGTGTTCCTACTCTCTTCTCTCTGCAGCAAGTCTAAGCAGCAGCAGGCAGCCGCCGCTCCGTTCTAACATAGTGTCAGAGGTGCAGCGGCAGCAGGGGACTGTGTCTGTATCCCATCTCCCGAATGAATGTAAGCAAGCAAACATTCATTGATGGGCGCTGGTAAGCTGCATTTGATGGGTGCTGGTAAGGCTGCATTGATGGGCGTTGGTGAGGCTGCATTTGATGGGCGCTGGGGAGGCTGCATTTGATGGGCGCTGGGGAGGCTGCATTTGATGGGCGCTGGGGAGGCTGCATTTGATGGGCACTGGTGAGGCTGCATTGATGGGCACTGGTGAGGCTGCATTGATGGGCGCTGGTGAGGCTGCATTGATGGGTGCTGTGAGGCTGCATTCGATGGGCGCTGGTGAGGCTGCATTGATGGGCGCTGGTGAGGCTGCATTGATGGGCGCTGGTGAGACTGCATTGATGGGTACTGGTGAGGCTGCATTTGATGGGGGCTTCATTAAAAAGGTGGGGTTTACATGGGCAGGGGAAAGGGGGTGGAGTCAGAGGTGGAGCCAGAGGGGCGGCAAAACGAGGTTTCGCCTAGGGTGTCAAAAATCCTTGCACCAGCCCTGCATAGACAGCAGGACTCGGCTCCGCCCCCCAGGCTCCTGCGTCATTGGATTTGACTGACAGCAGCGGGAGCAAATGGCTGCGCTGCTATGAGTCTATCCAATCAGGACATGAGACACTGGCCAGAGCTGGTGTGCTCGTTCCCGTCGTGGGAATTACGGGGCTCGGGTAAGTATAAGGGGGGCTCGGGGGGGGGGGGGGGCGCTGCTGCAGCACAGGAGGTTTTTCAACTTAATGCATAGAATGTATTAAGGTGAAAAACGGTGAGGGTTTGTAAGTGGGACCCCCTACAATCTGCAGGGGGTCAAATTATTAATTTTCACCGCTGTAGGCCGACATTATTATAATTTTTATTTTTCATTTTAGATTTATTATTTTTTATTTTGTATTGTTTTCTTTTATTCCCTTTTTTATTATTTTAATTTAAAAAAAATTCGATTTGCCTATTTCAGATTTTATTTTGTTTTTATTTTATTTTATTTTTTTTATTATTTTATTTTTAAAAAATTAGATTTGCCTATTTTAGATTTTATTTTGTTTGTTTTATTTTATTTTTTATTATTTTAATTTTAACGTTTTTAGATTTACCTATTTAAATTTGATTCATTTTTTTTTTCCGTTTTTGTTTTATTTTGTGTTTTTTTTTTTTTTTTTATTGTTTAAAATTTTACTCACTGAACTGCAACTCATGTTCAAAAGTGAGATATCAGGGGTCTGTTTAAACCCCTGATATTTCACCAAAGCCCCCCCAAAGGGGCTTCTAAAACTGTAAAAAAAATGATAATAAAAAATAATATATGGTAAAAAAAAAAAAAAAATGTAAAAAATATTATTGTAAAAAATAATATAAAAAGAATAAAAAAAAAAAATACTGACATTATCTACTGCCCTACTGACATTGTCCTCTGCCCTGCTGATATACAAGCATGTGTGTTTGTGTTCAGTGGGGCGGCGGTGTGGAATAGGCTGTGATGTCAGTACCACCCATACCCACCATGATATCAGTTTCATTGGAGTGATCCTTTAAAAGAGAACTTAATACAATGGATAGGCAATAGATGTGACCGTCTTGCATCCTTTGGCGCTCCATACCGCGCCGCACAGACAGGCCAAATTCTGAATTCCTCCCGGTGCAGCTCTTAGTAGAAAGTGCCAATTGTACTTAACGTGAAAAACATCTTTGCTGCTGCTAGCTGAGAGATTTACCCTCTGGGAGGCTGGCATCGGAAGTGAGGCTAATCTCTGCCAACCGCAGAAAAACCAGGACAGGGAGCAGAGTTATCATTTATGAGAACAATACGCTGTCAACACCTTCCTCCGCCCGCTGCCAAGATCTATAAATCTTATGGAACTGGATAAGCTTCTAGGAAAGGAGCAACAGCTGGAGGAGCAAAGAGACCACAAGAGTCAGAGCAGAGAATACATATCTAGTGGTGACATTGACAGGAGCGGCCGGTCCACTAGGGGCGCCGCCAACCTAGTTTGCATGCGGGGTGCCAGACTCCTACGTTTGTATGAGTTTTTGCGTTAGGCATTATTGTCACCCACTTGTGACAATAGCGAATCAATAGACATGTGCAATTCGTTTCGTCCCGAATTCATTTTTTTAAGGAATTTCGACAAATTCGTTAATTCTGAAATATTAACGAAAACCCGTTTAACAAATTTTTCTGAATATTCTAAAAATTCGTCAATTCGAATATTCAAAAATTCGTCAATTCGAATATTCAAAAATTCATCAATTCGAATATTCGAATATTCGAAAATTCGCGAATTCGACTATTTCGAAAACTCGGAGATTCAAAAATTCGGACATTCAGAAATTCTAAGTTTGGAAATTCGAAAATCCGAAAATAAGAACGAAAATTCAAAAGAACGAATATCTGAAAATTCGAAAATCCTAAATAATAACTAACTAATAATAACTTAACTATTACTATTAAATTATAGGTATTGGAATTTCCTTTTACATTTGGCTGATTTCGCACTGACCCCTCCACGCCACAGACCACCCCCCAGCACACACCGCCCCTCTGTGGCTTCCTCGGCTCATCCTCCCGGTCGACTTGATCTGCCTCCTGTCCTGATTGGCTGGGAGGAGAAGCCGGAAGGCAATAGCGAATATTCATTTGTAGACATGTGCACTGCCGAAAAAATTTGTTCGTTTTCGTTTCATTCTTTTTTTTTTTTTTTTTTCGTTTTTCGGGTCATTCGTTATAATCGAAATTCGTAAGTTCGAAAATTCATAAATTCAAAAATCCGAAAATCCATAAATTCATAAATTCGTAAATGAGAAAATTCAGAAATCTAAAATTCGACAATCCGAAAATAAGAAAAAAAATCTGAAAAATCCGAAAATTCGAAAATTCGTAACTTCATCAATGTAAAAATTCGTAAATTCGTAAAATTAGAAAATTCAGAAATTCAAAAATCTGAAAATTCGTCAATCTGAAAATAAGAAAGGAAAATCCGAAAATCTGAAAATTTTAAATGACTAACTAACTAACTAACTAACTAACTACTAATAACTAACTATTAAATTATAGGTATTGGAATTACCTTTCAAATTTGGCTGTTAGTCAACGTAACGAATACGGATTTATCTGAAGTTCCGAATTATGCGAAATAACGAATGCCGTATCTACGAATTGAACGAAACAAATTAATAATAATAAATAACAATAATAATAATAAAAACTTTTTTTATTATTATTATTATTTTTATCATTATTATTAATTCATTCTGTTCCATTTGTTCAGATGCGGCATTCGTTATTTCGCATAATTCGGAACTTCAGATAAATCCGTATTCGTTACGTTGACTAACAGCCAAATTTGAAAGGTAATTCCAATACCTATAATTTAATAGTTAGTTATTAGTAGGTAGTTAGTTAGTTAGTTAGTTAGTTAGTTAGTCGTTATTTAAAATTTTCAGATTTTCGGATTTTCCTTTCTTATTTTCGGATTGACGAATTTTCAGATTTTTGAATTTCTGAATTTTCTAATTTTACGAATTTATGAATTTTTACATTGATGAAGTTACGGATTTTCGAATTTTCGAATTTTTCAGATTTTTCAGATTTTCTTTCTTATTTTCGGATTGTCGAATTTTCGGATTTCTGAATTCTCTCATTTACGAATTTATGAATTTATGGATTTTCGGATTTTCTAATTTTCGGATTTTCGAATTTATGAATTTTCGAACTTACGAATTTCGATTATAATGAATGACCCGAAAAACGAAAAAAAAAAAAAAAAGAATGAAACGAAAACGAACAAATTTTTTCGGCAGTGCACATGTCTACAAATGAATATTCGCTATTGCCTTCCGGCTTCTCCTCCCAGCCAATCAGGACAGAAGGCAGATCAAGTCGACCGGGAGGATGAGCCGAGGAAGCCACGGAGGGGCAGTGTGTGCGGGGGGTGTACTGTGGCGTGGAGGGGTGAGTGCGGGGGGGGGGGAGACCGTGCCATGGAAGAGTGAGTGCGGACCTGGCGTGGGTGGGGGTTGTTTGCCTTCCCCCCCGAAAAAAAGTTTAGCACCAGCCGCCACCGATTGTTAATATGTAACAATGCAGTCCATCTCTGCAATACATGCACATCTCCCCACGCTTTATCTCTTTGAAGACTGCAAGAAAAATATCTGAAATGCACTTGGTTCAGACCTTTGCTTACCCCGGAGTTCATCTTCAAAAACAAGTTTTGGACTTAACAAGGTGAGAAATGGAATTGGCGAGAAAATACTCAGAATTTCAAAACTTTCAATCCTTACTCTAAATAAAAAAAATGTAGAGCATGGCCACATGGCCCATCATAGCTGGTCAAGGGGTGGGGGGTGGAGTAGAAAGCACAGGTTGACTTTAAGCTCCTCGTAGCCGTCAGTAGAGCTTTTGCGACTAATGGAATATTAAAGGTTTTGACAGAGCGAGACAATGAAGGTCCTCCGTCAATCAATCATTTCTAAGCAGACCGGAAAATCGAGTTCTAAATTTTGAAGCTGTAACTTTCCGCACCTTTTAGAATAAACAAGAAAACGAATGTCCCGCGGGGTCCTGAGGGTTTTCTGCATTGCTACCTAAATATTTCCATGGAGACGTGTATGTAGGTTTGTCCCCGACCTAAAGCGCAATACGATGTGCCAAAACTCAACACCCATACTGCACCTCAGCAGGCCCTGGAGCCAAGCTCAGAACAGGGTGGGTTCCTACAGGACTGGGGAGCCACCCCAACACCGGGAGGTCAAATATGCATGCAAAGGCTGATCTGATGAGTGAACATCTAAATAAACTGATCAGTTTTGGTTCGGCCAAGATTTTTTTAATAACCCCTCTGAAATTTCCAACTTTTGAAGTCAACAGCAAATGATGCAAAATGGTCCGCCATACTTAGGGTAGATCCTGGTGGCCCGGCCTGATGAGATGACGGGGCCAGAAAACTGAAAAATCGGGAGGCAGTCTGGGAAATCAGGCATCCCCCCAAAAATTGTGAGGAACCTAATGGCACTAGGCAGCAGAGATAGCCAGAGCTGTTTGGGAAATCCAACCGCCAAGAATCCCACTGAAATTCAGCATTGGCTCAGGACATCCAAACTGATAATACTCGGCCCACATCTAGCCACATCCAAATTATGGAATCACCATCATCCTTTGCAAGGTAAAACACCTTCTGGGTGCAGCTCCACCCTCTAACCCCCCTTTATACTATATGTACCTGAGCCATTCTCGATCCAGTGATGTGCATGGGAGCAGCAGCTCTCCGGGGTCTCTCTCTCTCCCCAGTGGCTCACACAGCAGCCATTGGCTCCTGCTGCTGTCAATCACAGCCAATGAGCCAATGAGGAGGGAGCCGAGGGTGGGGTTGAGCTGTGCTTTGTGTGTGAATAGACAATGTCTATTCACGGGAATGTGGCTTGGGAGCGAGCCTGCTCGAGTGCCCCCCCATAGCAAGAGGCTTGCTATGGGGGACACTCAGCAGGGGAGAGGAGCCAGGACCCAAAAAAGAAGAGGATCGGGGCTGCTCTGTGAAAAACCATTACACAAAACAGGTAAGTATAGCATGTTTTTCTTAATTAACCTTTAGAATCACTTCAATGTCTATGAAGGTTTATTCAGGTCTTGGTATAGATAATAGTAGTTTGATGGAGTTAGTAGGCTTAGGTTAAGAAAGCCCGCCTGAGCCTTTTAGCTCCCTGCCCTTGCGTGGCTCTCATGGTAAAGCATATAAGTGTAGCGCCCTCCTAGATAGGTGCTAGGTTAGGAAAATGTAGTTATTGCCTTACTGTAATAAGTTGAGCTGCATGTGATGTTTTGGTCTGTTCTGTGTTTCACTGGCTGGAGGGATGACTGCTTCCCCCTGTCTGACTGGAAAGGTTTTAGAAGATAGTGAGCTGGGAGAGTCAAATCAGCAGCTGAATATTTATGCAGCCCTGTCAGAGGTACCCAGAAGGTAGCTGGGAAGGAGCATAAATACTATGAGACCTGGAGCAAAGGAGTTTTTCTTCCCAGAGGAGGAGATCCCAGCCTGGAGAGCTGCTGCCCTTTCGGGGCAGGTTAGCCATGTGTCTGCTGTTCATCAAGGTCCCAGCTAGGCTAGATGTGGGGCCTATTCTGCTGATAGTTGCCGGAGCTGGCTTCATACCTTTTGTTATGGTCTGGTATCACTGGAAAAGGTGTCTGAGAGATATTGGAAGGAGGCGTCCAACTATCCAAGGAGAGATCCCGGAGACTGTGTGCTGCTGCTATCCATATCATAGTGCTAGAGTTAGCGTTGCTCCAAAGGGGGACATCACGGTGCCTGGTGCCCTGGTATAGTTCAGTTGACTAACTGCTTGTGCAAGGACTCTACTCACAATAATAGGAGGAAGATTAGTATTCTCAAGGTGCTACTAGAGTTACTGGAGTATCCTTTAGTTACCCTACTCTTATCTTAGTTCACGTTTAACAATAAAGCATCAGAAAAGAATACCCCTAGACTGTTCATTGAGCCAAAGGAGTGACTGTGACTGTGTGCCTGGCTGCGGGTGCCTATGGGAAAAGACTTTAGGGACTTTAATCTGCGGGCTCCTGCGGGAGTGAGCGCTACATATGAAAACAAGGAGAGGAGTGTACGGTGTTCAGGAACCCTCCAGGGTATTGAAAAGGCCTAAGTTCTTCTCTGCTGGGCCTTTTCCAAAAAGGGCAAATGCTAGGACATAATTTAACCAGTACTGTCGGCGCAGGTCTCTCCTCCTTTATCTCCTCCAAAGACATTTGCAACTTGGTCTATTACGCTAGTGCTTTCATCAACTTGTGTGACTGTTAGCCTAATGCCATTCATAGTAAAGTTGGCAAGCCTTTAGAGAAACCTAGTGTGACCAGGCATAAACTTGTGTCTGGGGACAGAGTAGAGCCCAAACAGCAGGTTAAGTGGATTCAAGGAAGGTGACCTTGAGTCACAATGGCCCAGGAAGGACCTCTCCTAGTACTTCCAAGGGTGCATAGTTTGTTCATAGCTATGGAGTCTCTGGGGGAGCCCATGCTAGGGAGCTGCAGGATGCCATGAGGGCTGAACCAAGTACAGACAGAGTAAACTTTCTTGGGTTTCTGCTACACCACAGTATTTGGTTACGTTCAACTGGACTTGGTGTAGTGATGAAGTTTCAGGTCAGGAACATACATACCCCAGCATTTATTAGCCATAGGGGTTAATCGGTCATCTAAACCAGTGGTCTCCAAACTACAGTCTCCAGGCCTGATGTGGCCCTTTGCTTGCCTTTATCTAGCCCTTGGAGCACTATTCTGTCCAATGACACCAACAATGGGGCACTATTCCTCCCACTGACACCAATGATGGGGTAGAATTCCTTCCATTGACATCAACACTAGTGCACTATTCCTCCAACTGACACCAACAATGGGGCACTATTCCTCCCATTGACATCAACGATGGTGCATTGTTTACGCCCACTGGATGCCAGGACATTTTCTACTCCCACAGGTCACAATGCGGCCACCCTACACTCTTAAGGACACTAAACGTTACTGTTTAGAAAGTTTGGAGACCCCTGATCTAAACTAACTATCATAGAATGCTTTGCTCAATGGTGATTATCCAAGAACAGGTGTAAATATGTGAAACCCCCCTGTTTTATTTCCATAATCTCATCACAATGGTGCCATGAAGCGTGAGACAGGTGTTAAAGACCAGTTAAATATCTGGAGGTGAAAATTGTTATTGCCCTCCCACATGCACAATCAGCCTTTGGCTTTCTAGCTGGTGAACATTGTTTTAAGTCAGAAGGGTCCCTCCAAATATAAATGGGTTTGGTTGCCTAGTTGCTATTACTGTATATAAGAGCTCCTCTTTATGTAGACTCAGAAAACTGTGTGGGGAATTCTGGTATTATGTTGGCAGGGATAGGACTTCACCAGCCAGCTCATAGCAGACGCTGTAGGAATGGCACTTTTATGGGTGTACAGGGTGTGGAAACCCCAGGCAGTGTGGTGCAATGTATCATCTGCTGTGCTGGCTGTATGTAAATCCCTGATATCCAGAAGGCAGGAGAAGGAGAGCATTTATAGATACCCACAATATAGCCACAAGCTCATTAAAAAAAAAAACTCCTCCTGGGACCAGCCTTTCTCAAGCTTATCAGATCTCACAGAACTTCTGTCAAAATAATATCTACAGCTAACAGGACATCAATAAAGGTCAGAGAGAGAAGAGCCATCTTATATGGGGTTCAATGAGAGAAAGGCCCTCTTACATTGGTGGTCAGTGAAAGAGAAGTCCACTAATACCGGGGATCAATGGAAGAAGGGCCCCCTTACACTGGTGTTCATTGATTGAAGGGTCCACTGGTGGTCAGTGAGAGAAGAGCCCCATTCAAGTGTTCAGTCATCATAGAGCTTTATTTACAAAGTTTACCCAGCTGCAGATTGTTCTTTCTCTCTCCTCTCTCTCCCACTCTCTTCTTTCCTCTCTCTCTCTCTCTCTCTCTCTCTCTCTCTCTCTCTCTCTCTCTCTCTCTCTCTCTCTCTCTCTTCCTTCCCTTCTCCCCCTCCTCTCTTCCTCTTTCTCTCTCCCTCTCTCTCCTCTCCTCTCTCTCCCTCTCCTCTCTCTCTCTCTCTCTCCTCTCTCTCTCTTGCCTCTTCTTTCCTCTCTCTCTCCTCTCCCTCTCCTATCTCCCTCTCTCTCATCTCCTCTCCTCTCCCTCTCTCTCTCTCTTTCCCTCTCTCTCTCTCTCTCTCTCTCTCTCTCTCTCTCTCTCTTTCCCCCTCTCTTTCCCCCCCCCTCTCTCTCTCTTCTCCCCCTCCCCCCCTCTCTCTTTCTCTCTCCCCCTCCCTCTCTCTCCCCCCTCTCTCTCTCCTCTCTTCCCCCCCCCCTCTCTCTCTCCACCTCTCCCTCTCTTTTTCTCTCTCTCTCTCCTCTCCCCCCCCTCTCTCTTTCTCTCTCCCCCTCTCTCCCCTCCCTCTCTCTCCCCCCTCTCTCTCTCTCCTCTCTTCCCCCGCTCTCTCTCTCTCCTCCCCCTCTCTCTCTCCTCCCCCTCTCCTTCTCTCTCTCTCTCTTCTCTCCCCTCTCTCGTGTTAAAAACATTAAAGCGGAGGTCCGTCCCAAAAAAATAATTGAAAGCCACCAGGGAGGAGGAGTCGGGACTCCCGGAATTGGGAACAAAGACAGGTATCCTGTCGCCCTCCACCTGAAAGGTGCCAATTGAGGCTACTTTCACACTGGAGCGGCGGGTCTGTTAGCTAAAACTAGTGGCGCTTTATCGCCGTTTTATCTGTGCTTTTCGGCCGCTAGCCTGGCACTTTTAACTCCCCACTAGTGGCCGAAGAAAGGGTTAATAGCGCCTGTGTTGTGACGCTTCCGAATCACTTTACAGGCACTTCAGAAGCACTGCCCATTCATTGCAATGGGCAGGAGCGGTGTGACCAGCGCTCCCAAACCGCCCCAAAGACGCTGTATGCAGGACTTTTTTTTTCCCGTCCTGCAAGCGCACCGCCCCAACGTGAAAGTACACGGCCCTCACACTGGGGAGGCGTAGAAAATGCATTTAAAAGTTCTGATAAAAGCAGTTATATTGTTTCATTTTTGTCTATTTGTTAGTTAAGTATTTATTAAAACATTGTATCAAATAAAAGCTGTCTAAAAGGTGTAAATTGTTCAACTAGGCAATGAAGTCATAAGTTTACTGTCAAGTTAAAATAGAAGTTTGTGAATACAAAATAAAATAAATCTATACTCTTCTAGGTGGATGCAGCGTCTTT
Organism: Aquarana catesbeiana; assembly: GCF_042186555.1. Classification (NCBI taxonomy): domain Eukaryota; kingdom Metazoa; phylum Chordata; class Amphibia; order Anura; family Ranidae; genus Aquarana; species Aquarana catesbeiana. The sequence continues at coordinate 232,185,859 of NC_133335.1, read as the reverse complement.
CTGATGCTGCATCTTTCCCCTACTGTACCGCTTCTAAGACTGAGAACTGAGCGATTAAAGGCCGCTGATTGCTGAGTTCTCTGTCTCCAGCGAGCAGAACTGTCAGATGTGTCCAATGACAGTTGATCGCGGATGTAAACACAGACCAGTTATCAGCTTTTCTATCTTCACAGTGACAGCATGAGGAGAGAAGAAGAAAGCCGATAACCAGCTTGTTTTAAAGGGACATCAGCACTGATAATCAGTGCAGTCCCACCAGTGCTGCCAATCAGTTCTCATCAGTGCCCCCTCATCATTTTTACCTATCAATGCTGCCTATCAGTGCCCATCAGTGCTTCCTATTAGTACCCATCAGTGCCGCCTATCAGTGCCTATCAGTGACCACCAGTGCCGCTCTTCAATACCCATCAGTGCCACCTATCAGTGCCACCTCTCAGTGCCCTTCAGTGCTGCCTATCAAAGCCCATCAGTGCCGCCTATCAGTGCCCAACAGTGCCGCCTATCATTGCCCATTAGTGCCGCCTTTCAGTGCAGCTTCATCAGTGCCTCCTCATCAGTGCCGCCTCATCTGTGCCCATCAGTGCAGCCGATCAGTGCCAACTATCAGTGCCTATTAGTGCCGCCTATCAGTGCCACCTTTCAGTGCCCTTCAGTGATGCCTATCAAAGCCCATCAATGCCGCTTTTTAGTGCCAATCAGTGCTGCCTATCAGTGCAGCCTCATCAGTGCCTCCTCATCAGTGGCCACCAGTGCCACCTCATTGGTGCCCATCAGTGCCCATCAGTGCAGCCTATCAGTGCCCATCAGTGCCAACTATCAGTGCCGCCTATCAGTGCCCTTCAGTGATGCCTATCAAAGCCCATCAGTGCCGCCTTTAAGTGCAGCCTCATCAGTGCCACCTCATCAATGCCCATCAGTGCCACCTATCAGTGCCCATCAGGCAGGAAGGAGAAAAATTAACTGTTTATACCAAACTATGAAAAAAAAATGGTTTACATTTTCTTTGCTATTTTTTGGTTTGCTTAGCAAAAAATAAAAACCCCCCAGTGGTAATTAAATACCACCAAAAGCTCTATTTGTGTGAAAAAAAATGATAAAAATGTCATATGGGTACAGTGTTACATGGCCGCGCAATTGTCATTCAAAGTGTGAAAGCTGAAAATTAGCCTGGGCAGGAAGGGGGTAAAAGTGCCCGGGAGGCAAGTGGTTAATTATTAGAAAAGTACCATCCTGGAGATTTTGGTGATTGGGTTTACACCTCCTATAACCAGCGCACACCAACGCTGCTAAGTTTGCTTGGGGCCTCCAACCTGCGCCGACCTCTGGCCATGAAGGGGTTAGGCCATTAGCCGTCCCCTTAGGATGCGGTTTATCACATTTTGCCACCAAAGCGCGCCAATAATCACTGTTATTATTTCGAGGTAGGCGCCAGTCACGGGCGCTCCTGCCAGTGAATGGTGCCCAGCTGCAGGGCACGGAGCCCTGAGTCTGCGCCGGCCTCCCCAACACCTCTGAAAGGGCCCTTTCTTCAGGCAGAACTCGCCCTTCAATGGGGTCTTTATGATGCCCACCCGTACGTGCCCTCTGTCGGAATAACATCAGGATCATCTTTTTGCTGTCCAATAATAAGGGGGGGGGGGGCTAAGTAACATCACTTGGCTGCCTGCTGCAATTCCCGCGGCTTTGTCTGCCAGATCCTCAGAGTTATTCAGAACAAGATAAACGATTGACATTAGCATCAAGTGCGTTCGTTCACACGAAGTCCGAGAGGCCACCCCCCTTTAGGGTCCTCAAGTGTTTACTTTACATAGCACCGGGGCTTCTCATGCATGGTTTAATACAAAAAAAAAAAAACAGTCTTTCTAGCCATAGGAGCTTACAATTGAATGTCTTTATCGTGGTCATAAATCTACAGCAGCAGTCTCCAAACTGTGGCCCAGGGGCCAGATGTGGCCATTTGCTTGCCTTTATCCGGCCCTTGGGGCATTGTTTCCCCCACTGTCAGCAACAGTGGGGCAACGTTTCTGCCACTGACCCCAACGATGGGGCACTATTCCTCCCACTGACACCAACAATGGGACACTATTCCTCCCACTGACCCCAAAGATGGGACACTATTCCTCCCACTGACCCCAAAGATGGGACACTATTCCTCCCACTGACACCAACAATGGGACACTATTCCTCCCACTGACACCAACAATGGGACACTATTCCTCCCACTGACCCCAATGATGGGACACTATTCCTCCCACTGACCCCAATGATGGGACACTATTCCTTCCACTGACCCCAATGATGGGACACTATTCCTCCCACTGACCCCAACGATGGGGCACTATTCCTCCCACTGACCCCAAAGATGGGGCACTATTCCTCCCACTAACACCAACAATGGGACACTATTCCTCCCACTGACACCAACAATGGGACACTATTCCTCCCACTGACGCCAACAATGGGACACTATTCCCCCCACCGACCCCAAAGATGGGGCACTATTCCTCCCACTGACCCCAATGATGGGACACTATTCCTCCCACTGACCCCAATGATGGGGCATTATTCCTCCCACTGACACCAATGATTGGAGAACTATTCCTTCAATTGAAACCAATAATGGGGCACTATTTCTCTCATTGACACCAATGATGGGGCATTATTTTTCCACTGACACCAACAATGGGACACTACTCCTTCCACTAACACCAATGGTGGGGCACTATTCCACACACTGATACCACTGAAGAGGCACCATTCCTCCCATTAATACCAATGGAGCACTATTACTCCCTCTAATACCAATGATGGGGCATTGTTTTCTCCCACTGACACCAGTACATTTTCTACTGTCACTGGCCACAGTCTGGTCCCCCTAAAGTTTGAAGGACAGTAAGCTGGCCCTTTGTTTAGAACGTTTGGAGACCTCTGATCTAAAGGACTACTTCACTCACTCTGTCCCATTCCAGTAAGATCTTAATATGGTCCAAATAAGGGGAACCCCGAGCCCTCAAGATCCGCAGAGAACATTATATTCAATCTAAGTGCACCATAAAAAATTCCATCAGTGGGAACTGAAACGAAAACTCCACAAATGGGCTTAAATACTTAATTCTTGCTGCAATATTCAGCTTAAATTCAGAGATGACCCCCACAGTACTTTTTTCTACCACTAGATGTCTTCAGTCTGATGTCCAGCTGTCAGGGCTGGGCTCAGCTCTTCCCTCTCAGAGCTGGCCGCTCAGCTGTAGGCTAATTGCCAGCTCCCATCTCTCTCCACAGTTACTCAGCTGTTGATGATATCCTGCTCGTCAGTCCTGCCTACTTAAGCCGTCCAGTTCAGAGGGTCTCTGCCTTTGCCTTGGTCAACATCACAGAGACTATCTCCTGTGATCCTGTTCAAGACTTGCTTTGCTGACATCCCTTCTGGCTCCAGATCCTGCTTGCTGTTCCACTACATTGATCCCTGACTTCTGGCTTGGCTGACTATCCGTTCCGGTTACTGAACTTTGGCTATGTTTTGACTGTGTTTGTTCTTTTTACTTTTATTATTAAACAAGTGTGATTTAACTGTACTTCTGTCTTCATGGTTTCTGACACCAGCATCATTCAACCCACTTCCTCTGAGCCCAGGTTGTCCCAGACGCACCCCCAACTTGTGACTAGACAGTGAATGGGGAAGCAGCAAAGCGATAATTTACCAACAACTATGAAATGTGAGGATGCGGCTGATTGGATACAGGGCCGTCTTTAATATTGATTGGTCCCTGGGCAAACATTTTCTTGCCCCCCAATACAATTCGCTCTCTACCTTCTCTGAGACATACAATAAATAGCAGCTAGACTTAAAATCAGTTTACTGTATCAGAGCAGGCAGCGATTGCGATTGGTTGCCAGAGGTTACAGTGTATCATTACCGCTTACTGACTGGTTGCTAGAGGTTACAGCACACATTATGGCTCGCTGATTAGTTGCTAGACGTTACAGCAAATGATTTCTTCTTGTTGATTGGTTGCTAGAGATCACTGTACAGTAATACTGCTCACTGATTGGTTGCTAGAGGTTACAGCACATCATCTCCTCACTGCAGGGGGCGAGATATAAATATGAATGCCGCCTTCATTTACATATCTATGCCCCTGGATGCAGCTATTTACATATGAATGCCGGTTATTTACATGTAAACACAGGGTCTGCAGGTGAGTCATCTGTACACAACAATAGGGCAGAGCTGGGCAGTATTAGTAGCCACACTTCACACTGAGATATCAGGACACAGCACGGGACCAAAACTTCAAGGGACAAGGGAATTTAAACTGGGATAGTTGGCAAGTATGAGGCAGCGGCATTGGGCCCCACAACAATGACAGGGCCCATGGCAGCTGCTCCTTTTGCCCTGCCTTAAATACGGCCCTGATTGGATATAAATTGAATGGATTGTTACAATGGCCATTTGACATGGAAGCAGAGACTGCATATGCATTAAAGAAACAGGGCGCCGTCTCCCCCCTTCCTCTGAGCCCAGGTTGTCCCGGACGCACCCCCAACCTGCAACTGGACAGTGAAAGAGTAAGCTGCAAAATGATTAATTACCAACATCTGTGAAACGTGAGGATGTGGCTGATGATATATAAAATAAATGGATAGTTACAGTGGCCATTTGGCATGGAAGCAGTGACTGCATATGCAATAAAGCAGGAATCTTCAAACTACGGCCCTCCAGCTGTTGCGGAACTACACGTCCCATGAGGCTTTGGAAAACTCTGACATTCACTGACATGACTGGGCATGATGGGAATTGTAGTTCCTGAACAACTGGAGGGCCGTAGTTTGAAGACCCCTGCAATAAAGAAACAGGACGCAATCCCCTCCCCCACCTTAACCCATGTGGAACTATAATTGCAACATGTACACAAGGGGAAAAAACTAAATTTAAAAATGTTACATGCGCTTATGAGATTATTTTAACCCCTTCCCGCCCAGCCCCAGGGTCCCTTTAACAGGGTCTTTAGGCCTGGCTGTCACAGTAGTCACATGATCGCGAAAGAGAGCTGTCTGTCTCAGAGAGCGCACTCCCAGCACAGAGAGCTCTGCCGCCCACGAACGCATCTGTCTGGCGAGTGGGCATTAACGCACACCCTCTTTGCCGCTGCACATATGTGTTACATGGGCAGCAAGAGGTTAAATTCAAGTGATTATATTCATCACAGAAAGTATTTTAAAAGTCAGTAGCTTCCCATTTGTTTTTTTGTTTTTTTAAAACTTTTACACCAGCGTTAAGATGGCGGTCGGGGAAGGCAACGCAGACCAGGTGGAGCCGCTTTTTTTCCCGAAATCCGTGGATCTCAGCTCGCTTTAATAGCTTGCCATTCTCAGCAGGCCGAAGCACACGTGGAGGTGGCCCTCTGGGGAAGTGCACCCGTGACCCAGCAAACAGCAGACCGACACTCAAGTAATTTGCCACTGCTCAGCCGCCTGTCATAATGATTAATTCCACCATCCAGCGCGGCTCGCCATTGGTCGCCGGCCTGCTGTCTCTGTCATCTATCAGTCCCCGAGAAGACACTTCGAGACGGGGTCTTGGGTTTCCTAAAGCTGGATGGAAATGTTTGCTTTGGAGCCGGTCCTGAAACAGGCCAGTTTTTGCTGTGTTTGGCGGCGATGAAAGCGGAATAAAGGAGACTCCCGCCATCAGCTGGACGTTTACATTTCATCGGAGCTCGTGTTTGGCCATGTTGTCTGGGGACCAGGAAAGGCCTCTGCGTGCTTTCATTCTCATTTAAAATCAATCCATTCTCTGCTGCTGCCGTCATGATGTCCGACCGTCTGGACTGAGACTGTAGGCAGCCACAGGCTGAAAGTGCTAGTCTGCTGTCTGTCATGCTGATCCGGTGGCTTCTATGCTTGATGGAGCCTTGGAATGGAAATAGGCAATCGGCAGTTTCAACTCCACCAGGCGCATGCTTTTTTCCAAGTCAGTGACTCAGAAAGTACATGAAGCCACAGGATCAGAATGACTGACAGGCAACTAGCATTTGAAGACTGAACTTTCCTTTGGGGTGGAGGGGGAACCTCTGATGTGATGGGGAGGACCTCTGATGTGATTAGGGGACCTCTGAAGTGATGGGAGGACCTCTGATGTGATGGGGGGTTTCTGATGTGATGGGAGGACCTCTGATGTGATGGGGGACTCTGATGTGATGGGGGGACCTCTGATATGAGGGGGAACCTCTGATATGATGGAGTGACCTCTGATATGAAAGGGAACCTCTGATGTCATTGGAGGACCTTGGATGTGATGGGGGGACCTCTGATGTGATGGGGGATTTCTGATGTGATGGGAGGACCTCTGATGTGATTGGGTGACCTCTGATATGAAAGGGAACTTCTGATGTGATAGGAGGACCTCTTGTTTGATGGGAGGACCTCTGATGTGACGGGAGACCTCTGATGTGACGGGAGGACCTCTGATGTGATGGGAGGACCTCTGATGTGATGGGAGGACCTCTGATGTGATGGGAGGACCTCTGATGTGATGGGAGGACCTCTCATGTGATGGGAGACCTCTGATATGAAAGGGAACCTCTGATGTGATGGAGGGGGCTTCTGATGTGATGGGGTGACCTCTGATATAAAAGGGAACTTCTGGTGTGATGGGGGGACCTCTGATGTGATGGGAGGACCTCTGTTATGAAGGGGAACCTTTGATATGATAGGGGGAACTCTGATGTGATGGAGGGATCTCTGATGTGATGAGGAAATGTCTGATGTGAAAGGGAACTTCTGATGTAACGGAGTGACTTCTGATATGAAAGGGAACATTGAGCTTCCCTTATCACCCCCCCCCCCCCCTCCATAGGGCCTGGGGTACAATGAAGGGGAAGTAAGATAAAATAACCCCCATCTTTGGCATCAGTGGGACAAAATTTGACCCATTGCCCATTGTTGGTGTGAATAGGAGCAAAATAAGCCCCATCGTTGGGTCAGTAGGATAAAATAAGTCCCATTGTTGGGTCAGTAGAATAAAATAAGCTCCACTGTTGGTGTTACTGGAATAAAACAAGTCCCATTATTGGTATCAATGGGAGTAAGATAAGGCACATTGTGGCTGTATGTGAGAGTAAATAAGCCCCATTGTTGGTGTCAGTGAGACAAAATAAGACACTACAAGCCCCAGCGTTGGGTTTAGTGGGATAAAATAAGCCCCATGGTTGGCGTCAATGGGATATTACAAGTGTGATTGTTGGGATCAGTGAGTTAAAATAAGTCTTGTCATTGGTGTCAGTGGGACGAAGAATACGTTGTCTGCATTGGTGTCCAGTGGTCACTCCCATTCTACTGCTTTACTTTTCTCTGTCCCTCTGACTGGAACTATGCCGTCACCGTCAGGCCGGAGATCACTCTGGTGACATCATTTTGCAATGCCTTTGCCTGGCATGGATATAAGACAGACCTTCACTCTTCCGTCTGCCTCTACTATGACACCACCACCCCTAGCACAGCCATTCCATCCATGTAGAAATAACTCGTCAGTCTCAATACGTCTGTCACTTTGGCCGAACCGTCAAAGATGACGTCCCCTGGGGCTGAATGCATGCATCTGATTTTTGTATTTTCTTTCTGCCCTTATCAGATGGAAGAGTCACATTTACTCCAACCCCACAGGAGAACGGATTCCGCAGATTTGTTTACCTGACACAATGCTATGTGTCCATCACCACGATACTATCAGCAGACAGTAGGATTCATTTACTAAGCACAGGGAGTGCAAAATCTGGTGTAGCTATGCCTTGTAGCCAATCAGCTTCTAACCTCAGCTTGTTCAATTAAGCTTTGACAATACAACCTGGAAGTTGATTGGTTTCTATGCAGAACTGCACCAGATTTTGCACTCTCCAGTTTTAGTAAATCGACCCCCAATGTGTGTATTCCCGATGGCAGCACGTCACCCAGAGAACACAATCAGTCTCACCAGCTTTACGGGTATGAAATCTGCCATGGAAGTCTACTGTATGCAGCAGATGGCCCAGGAATGTTACAGTAAAACCTTGGACTGCGAGCAGAATTCGTTCCGGAAACATGCTTGTAATCAGGGGCGGACTGATCATTCGGGCACTCGGGCACTGCCCGAGGGCCCCATGCCACTAAGGGGCCCCATCAGGGTTGCCAGCCTCAATAAAACCAGGGACAGTATGTAAAAATCTGTGTTTTTTAAAAAATCCCAAGATTATAGCTGCCCCGCCTCTCCAGTACCTTTTCAGTGTGTGTGTGTCTGTGTGTGTATACTGTGAGGCCCCATAATCTCCTATTGCCCGGGGGGCCCCATAATCTCCTATTGCCCGGGGGCCCCATAATCTTCTCCTTTTGCCCGGGGGCCCCATAATCTCCTATTGCCCGGGTCCCCCATGAGTTGTCAGTCCGCCCCTGCTTGTAATCCAAAGCACTTTGTATATCAAAGCAAATTTCCACATAAGAAATAATGGAAACTCAAATGATTCGTTCCGCAACCATTTATTGATAGGGCCTTCAGTTTATAGTCCATATAAAAAGATTATAGCAATGTGATGGGTTTTGTAACCATAAAATGTCCATCCACAAATGGAAGCCTCCACAAGGGGATTAGAAGCAAAATCCAGCAGGAGCTCCAGAGTATAAAAGAGAAGAGAGGCGCCTCTAAGTGTAGCAATATGTTGCACCTTCATTAAATGTAACCATATTGCTACACTTAGAGGCGGCTCTCTCCTCTTTTATACTCAGTTGTGACATGACGCTACTTGTATATCAAGTCAAAATTTATTTAAAAATTTTGCTTGTCTTGCAAAACGCTCTCAAACCAAGTTACTCTCAAACCGAGGTTTTACTGTACCTGTATATGGTCCTATCAACATAAAGGAACGCACCGCTAATCAACGTACAGATCCCACCTCCCATCGGCCATGTCACAACCTACAGATTTGTTGAACGAGCTTTCATTAAAATGATTAATTGGGTGCTGAGATGCCCCCCCCCCCGCATGGTTGGCTGCCATCTAATGTGTGAAAGCGGCTCAGGAAGCCCAAGGCAAGGATCCAGAATTGCCCCCCCCCAAACCAACTATTAATACATGCCGTAGAATGGGGGTTCCACCCTGCATCCATTTTTTTTACCCCTTTGCTTCACTGTACTCAGGGCAACTGCCCCTCCTTCCCAGCCCTTTTCCGGCCTCTGGTACCCAAGATGCCAACGTTCAGGTACACTAACCAAATGAAAAGAATTCACCGCTCCAGGTGTAACTGATACGCCCACTGGAACACACACCTGAGTGCCGGCCCCGCCTCGCCTCCGCGGTAAATCGTCAAAATAAGAAACGGCTGCACCTCAGGTGGGCTCCAAGTAAAGTTTATTGGAATATGAAAATATCCAACATGACACCAGAGGACAGCAGCGGTGGTCAAGGTAGACGTGTTTCACGCAACAGAAATGTGCTTAATCATTACTGGTGCCATTTTGGATATTTTCATATTCCAATAAACTTTACTTGGAGCCCACGTGAGGTGCAGCCATTACATGTACACTGTATTGTCAAAAGTGTTGGGACGCCTGCCTTTACACGCACATGAACTTTAATGGCATCCCAGTCTTCGTCCGTAGGGTTCAATATTGAGTTGGCCCACCCTTTGCAGCTATAACAGCTTCAACTCTTCTGGGAAGGCCGTCCACAAGGTTTAGGAGGGTGTCTATGGGAATGTTTGACCATTCTTCCAGAAGGACATTTGTGAGGTCAGGCACTGATGTTGGACTAGAAGGCCTGGCTCGCAGTCTCTGCTCTAATTCATCCCAAAGGTGTTCTATCGGGTTGAGGTCAGGACTCTGTGCAGGCCAGTCAAGTTCCTCCACCCCAAACTCGCTCATCCATGTCTTTATGGACCTTGCTTTGTGCACTGGTGTGCTGTCATGTTGGAACAGGAAGGGGCCATCCCCAAACTGTTCCCACAAAATTGGGAGCATGAAATTGTCCAAAATGTCTTGGTATGCTGACGCCTTAAGAGTTCCCTTCACTGGAACTAAGGGGCCAAGCCCAACCCCTGAAAAACAACCCCACACCATAACCCCACCTCCACCAAATGATTTGGACCAGGCCTTCTCACCCAACATCAGTGCCTGACCTCACAAATGCTCTTCTGGAAGAATGGTCAAACATTCCCATAGACACACTCCTAAACCTTGTGGACGGCCTTCCCAGAAGAGTTGAAGCTGTTATAGCTGCAAAGGGTGGGCCAACTCAATATTGAACCCTACAGACTAAGACTGGGAGGCCATTAAAGTTCATGTGCGTGTAAAGGCAGGCGCCCCAATACTTTTGACAAAATAGTGTATATGTACAGTGGTTGTGGTGCAAAGTACAGAAATGAAAGCTGCTGGCCCTATGGTTAGCACTCTTTGAAACAATCAAATGGAATTGTGGGGAGGGGGGTCTTGAGAAATGGTTGATTAAGTCATAATCAGCCTTCAGGGCACTTCCTGGTATGTGAGGGTGCCTAGGCACTCCTGTTCTGAAGTCTCATAGCTGCATATATGCAGAATGAGATCATCTAAGGCAGGGGTCTCCAAACTTTCTAATCAAAGGGCCAGTTTACAGTCCTTCAGGCTTTGGGGAGGGGGGAAACTGTGTCCAATGGGAGCAGAAACTGCCCCGGCATCAGTGCTCCATCATTTGTTTTATTGGGAGGAATAGTGCCCCATTGTTGGTATCACGTGGAAGAATAGTGTCCCTTTGATGGTGTCAACAGGGGGAATGGTGCCCCATCATTAGTGTCAGTTGGTAGAATAAAGCCCCAAGGACCAGATAAAGGCAAGAAAAGGGCTGCATCCGGCCCTCTGGCCACAGTTTGGAGACCACTGATCTAAGGCACAGCTACTTCTGACTTCTAGTCTCAACAGATTGGAATGAGATTTGGTGATGTAATTACGACGACGATCTTTGTTCTTGCTGTAGAGGAAGCCATACCTGAGGACCTGCAGTGCAAGGATCTCCCTGTCAGATGGGTCACCTGTCCTTACACCACACACAAATGCTCACCAAGTCTGGGAGCCAGGGCCTTAAATAGGCTCTGCCTGACCCAAGATGGCTGCTAGAGTCACATGGGGCGGCAGCATCCAATCGGAGAGCTTCCCCAGTGACCATGGAAACCATAGAGGAACCAAGTTCCTCTTGAATTCTTCTCCCTTGCAACAAGGCTGCAGTTGAGCGCCACCAGCAGTGGAGAAATTAGACTGCACCTGCCTACACATGTATTTCCCGCACCGCAACTGGTGTAAATGGCATCTCAACCTAGAGTTTGCGTTGAATGTGTTGTGTTGAAACAGCCACTTGTAGTCTCCATCGGAAGCCTATGTGCCAGGTGACAACGCAGAAACACAACTGGGAGATAAAAAGAGCGTTGTCACCCTATCACAGGAAGTGCCTAAACAAGGACATTCATGGCAGGATCACCAGGGATTTTTTTTTTTTTTTTTTTTTTAATGAAAGATTGCAAATGACTTTTGGAATGATAGGAGATGTTAGTGGCTGGGTTGACTTATACTGGAAGTCTTGTAGATGATAACCTTGTAGTTGGGATATATATATGGAACAGCAAGTCAATAAAAAGTGTGAAACTGTAAAAAAAAAACGTAGAATCGGATAAAACTTCCCAATAAAAGGTCACAATGAGGACTGGCTGACGACGCATGATGGCTCCCCTTTAAGTCATGAAATCCCTGCTGGCACGTTGCCACGTTGTATTTGCAGCAGAGCTGTCATTACAAGCAGAAGCCGGTGCCAGCTGCAGGGTGGCTGGCTTAGGAGGAGTTAAAGTGCTCCTAGCTGGGGGGAATTTCTCTTTAATCCCCACACTTGTCCCAGGGATTGAGAGTGTGGGTGGCAGTGCTAGCTTGTGGCTGGATCTGAGGTCCCCTGGCCCACCGCCTGAGACGGCTTTGCTCGCTAGTCATGACACCTTCGACCAGAAGGACCCCCCTAATCCCTCTGCTGCCACGGTTCTGTGCCCAGGGGGTCACCGCAGGCCAGGCTCGCTGTCTGTGTGGCCATAAGGGACCCGTTTAAAGCCCCACTCTGGTCTGCTGTAAAATCATCTACCCAAGCCATGGGGGTCACCCAACAGGCCCCACCCATAACTGGAGTGTCACTTATGAACGGACTGGCCCTTTAAGGGTTGGTAGCCCAGGGGGATGGGTTGGGGATTTATCTGGGATTTCAGAAAACCTTAGATCCTGTTTAGAAAAATTGGAATGTTTGGATGGTAAATTTTTCTCATATATTTCAGAATGAGGAATTGAGATGGAAAAAAGGTAGATTAATAATTAATAATTATAATTAATTAATAATTATACTATATATATATATATCTATATATATATATAGATATATATATATATAGATATATATCTATATATATATATATAGATATATATCGATATATCTATATATATATATCTATATATATACATATGTATGTGTATATATAGATATATATATATATATATATATATATACATACGTATGTGTATATATATATATATATATCTATATATATATAGATATATATATATATATATATATATATATATATATATACATATATATATATATATATATATATATATATATACATATACATATACATATACATATATATATATATATATATATATACATATACACATACATACATACACATATAATTAATGTTATAATATTACTGTGTATGTATATATGTGTATATATATATATATATATATATATATATATATATATATATATATATATGCAGTATAATTATTAATTAATTATTATTAATGGTAAAATATTACTGTGTGTATATATATATATATATATATATATACACACATATACAGTATATATATGTACACAGAATCTCACAAAAGTACACCCCTCACATTTCTGTAAATATTTTCTTCTATCTTTTCACAACACTGAAGAAATGACACTTGTCTACAATGTAAAGTAGTGAGTGTACAGCTTGTATAATGGTGTAAATTTGCTGTCCCCTCAAAATAACTCAACACACGGCCATTAATGTCTAAACCGCTGGCAACAAAAGTCAGTACACCCCTAAGTGAAAATGTCCAAATTGGGCCCAACTAACCTTTTTTCCCCTCCCCCCGGTGTCATGTGTTAGTGTTACAAGGTCTCAGGTGTGAATGGGGAGCAGGTGTGTTAAATTTGGTGTTATCGCTCTCACTCTCTCATACTGGTCACTGGAAGTTCAACATGGCACCTCATGGCAAAGAACTCTCTGAGGATCTGAAAAAAAAGTTTGTTGCTCTACATAAAGTTGGCCCAGGCTATAAGAAGATTGCCCAGACCCTGAAACTGATCTGCAGCACGGTGACCAAGACCATACAGCGGTATAACAGGACAGGTTCCTCTCAGAACAGGCCTCACCATGGGTGACCAAAGAAGTTGAGGTCACATGCTCAGCGTCATATCCAGAGGTTGTCTTTGGGAAATAGACATATGAGTGCTGCCAGCATTGCTGCAGAGGTTGAAGGGGTGGGGGGTCAGCCTGTCAGTGCTCAGACCATACGCCACACACTGCATCAAATTGGTCTGCATGGCTGTCATCCCAGAAGGAAGCCTCTTCTAAAGATGATGCACAAGAAAGCCCCCAAACAGTTTGCTGAAGACAAGCAGACTAAGGACATGGATTACTGGAACCATGTCCTGTGGTCTGATGAGACCAAGATAAACTTATTTGGTTCAGATGGTGACAAGCGTGTGTGGGGGCAACCAGGTGAGGAGTACAAAGACAAGTGTGTCTTGTCTACAGTCAAGCATGGTGGTGGGAGTGTCATGGTCTGGGGCTGCATGAGTGCTGCCGGTGTCCTGCCGAGAAAGTTCCGCTCAGCGGATAAGTTCCCCCCTCTACTGCGCAGGCGCTGCGCCTGCGCAGTAGGATCTGGCGGAAATAGCTGAAGCGGAATAGCTGAAAATCAGCTGTACACGGCGCCTGTAAGAGGGCCCCTCGCGGGCTCGCTTCGCTTACCACGCTTCGGGCACGGCCTCGCTTCGCTCGGCTCTTTTAGATTCCCCCTCTAGGTCTACTTGGATGGTGGGGAAGGAACCTGGACCTAGGGCGCAGGTGCCGTGTACAGCTGATTGAAGCGTTTGAGCTTCGGCTATCTCTGGCGGCTGACAGTAGTTCGTACTGCGCAGGCGCTGCGCCTGCGCAGTACAGGGGGGAACTTATCCGCTGAAGGAACTTTCTCGGCAACACACCGGCACTGGGGAGCCAAGCATGTCTCCAGACCTAAACCCTATTGATCATCTGTGGGACATCCTCAAACAGAAGGTGGAGGAGCGCAAGATCTCTGACATCCACCAGCTCTGTGATGTCATCATGGAGGAGTAGAAGAGGACTCCAGTGACAACCTGTGAAGCTCTGGTGAACTCCATGCCCAAGAGGGTTAAGGCAGTGCTGGAAAATGTGCCCTTAACAGATGGGCTGCCAGCCACTGTCTGGCCCTCAAGGAGCTTACAATCTAAGGTCTAACTCACATTCATACATACACATACTAGGTGCAATTTAGACAGGATCCAATGAACCTCCCAGCATGTCTTTGTAGTGTGGGAGGAAACCGACACAGGCACAGGGTGAACACGCAAACTCCAGGCAAGTAGTGCTGTGGTTGGGATTTGAACCAGCGCCCCTTTTTGCTGCTAGGTGAAAGTGTTAACCACTACACCATATAGCAGTGATGGTGAACCTTGGCACCCCAGATGTTTTGGAACTACATTTCCCATGATGATCATGCACTCTACAGTGTAGTTGAGCATCATGGGAAATGTAGTTCCAAAACATCTGGGGTGCCAAGGTTCGCCATCACTGCCATATAGTATGTGCAGTATAATAAATAATAATAAAAATGTAATATTTATATATACTGCAATATATTTTAATATATACAGTATATATAGAATTATTATTATTAATTTATAACTATAATATCACTAGTACTGGTCTGTATCTTTAAGTGGTGTTTCAAAAGAGATGGAATGTTTAGTGGTACATTTTTCTTCTCTATTTCAAAATAAGGAATTGGGATGGGTGAATCGGTAAAATCATAAAAAATATATAAATATATATTTTTATTTTTCTTTAATGATTTTACCGATTCACCCATCCCAATTATATATATATATATATATATATATATATATATATATATATATATATATATATACACATACACACACACACACACAATTATTATTATTATTAATAAATGATTAAATATATAATATAATTACATTTATTAAATTTATTTGATAAATTATTGTATTTTATAGATAGATAGATAGATAGATAGATAGATAGATAGATAGATAGATAGATAGATAGATAGATAGATAGATAGATTACTAATACAATAATTTATCAAATACATTTAATTATATTATACATGTAATCATTTTAATAATAATAATTGTATATATATCGTCACGTCACCTGACTTCATCCTCTGATGAAGTCACGTGACGTGACGATACGCGTGAGGTTTGGAGCACGGGAACTGTCACAGACTGATGATAGGATATGAGCTCGGCGCTCGTGGATGTTTTTTACTATAGCCTTCTGCTAAATGTAAGTGTACCATGTTGTTTTTAACCTAATAAACTGATTTATATATGGGATCACGCTATGTGCACTCTCTTCCAATACTCTACATATATGCATCCCATTGTGACGAGCATTGAGGAAATGGGGACGGTTTGAAGACACCCTTTTTGAGGTATACGAACTCGGCGTTCGTTGGATTGACGCCCACACTCATTTTACAAAAGTGAGTGCATCCCCCTTCTGTGTCCTGTCCCTTTTTTCCACTTTGGCCGCCACGGAGTTATACTATATACTGTCTGCTTATGTTTTTTATATACCATCCTGCACACCCACCACCCGAATCGCCTGAACTACTGGATGGGACCCTTGCTTGCTGGTGATTTGTTACTGGATTACAAGCTGTTGTCAGTAAGGTGAGCTGCTTGCGAGCACAGAGGTGTCCCCACTGAAGACTTTGTTTCCCTTTCCTGTGGCTTGTGGACTTGCCTTTCTGGAACTGATGACTCATTGTTTGAGCACTTTGTACTACAAGGTGGTGGGACTGTTCACCATTTAGTTATTTTTCTTGGAGTCACTAATAAGTATTTGCTGAGTTACCACATATGTGCTAGTATGATACTAGCCCCTTTGCACTGAGATTTTTTCTTTTCTTTTGTGTCAGTATTTACAATATTTTTATGTGCTAGTATGATACTAGCCCTCATGCACATGGACTTTGTTTGATTTATATATTTTATTTTGTTCAATTTTTTTGTACCCACGCTGTATTTGTCACTCATTTCATAGCTTTTTATACGCTTTAGACTATCTTGTTTCTTCAGTTTATTCGGATTTAGTGCTCATTAGACTGCACTTTATTACATTTCATCACACTTTTATATTTTGTATATTTTTTCCATTTTGCCTTTTGGAACTGATGACTCATTGTTTGAGCACTTTGTACTACAAGGCGGTGGGACTGTTCACCATTTATTTATTTACTTGGAGTCACCATTAAGTATTTGCTGAGTTACTACATATGTGCTAGTATGATACTAGCCCTTTTGCACTGAGTTTTATCTTTTGATAAGTATTTGCTAAGTTACCACATATGTGCTAGTATGATACTAGCCCTTTTGCACTGAGATTTTTCTTTTCTTCTGTTTCAGTATTTACGTGATATTTTTTATGTGCTAGTATGATACTAGCCCTCATGCTCATTATACCTTAATATTTTGTATAATTTTTTCATTTTTTCATTCACCTCTCTATACATTTGAGCTAGCCCCTTCCCCTCCCTCCTCCTTCCTTCCCCACTTATCACAGCGCAATCACCACTTACTTTATTCACACCACTTTAGTCTGTTTGGATCAGCCATTTAGGTGTTGCAGCCGTGCCCCTTAGCATAGGTATTTCTGACAGCGCAGGAGTTTCTTCATTATTTATCTCCATTTTCTATCGTCAGTTATGGTGCTTTGGTGGCCTATCAATAATCAATGGACTATCTTACAGCAACGCCGACCACGACGCATATTAACCCACGAGCGTTATTGCACCGCATCGGATCAGATATGTGTGATCGGCACCTCGATTCTAATAAGGGTCTAAAGGGATTATTTTTTCGCAGAAATAAAAATGAGATTTCCTATGAAAGTTCTATAGATCTACGCAAGTCACAAAACACACAGGACAAGACAATGACCCAAATCGCCATAAATCGCTAAAACAAACATCGTAAAGTTCACTTCAGGACATAATCCTCTTCCTGTGCCATGAGAAAGATACACAGAGCCGCTAATCCTAATTCAACAGAAAAGTCGAAAATTCTCTCTTTATATCTGAATAAGTTACATTGTGTAGAAATGTCTTTTGCCATTTTTGATACATTTGTCCCTCAAAGCCCATGGGGGGGGGGGGAGAAAGTCTGAGGTTGGATTCCAGTCTCCTCATTCTCTACTTTTTGGGGTAAATTTGCAAATGTTTGTCCTATTAATTTAATAAAGTGTATCAAAAGCTAAAACATTATTTTTTAGAGCAGGGGTCTCCAAACTTTCTAAACAAAGGGCCAGTTTACTGTCCTTCAGATTTTAGGGGGGGCCGGACTGTGGCCACCGAGAGAAGAAAAGGTCTTGGCATCCATGGGAGTAAATAGTGCATCTTTGGCATTATGGGGAGGAATAGTGCCCCATCATTGGTGTCAGTGGGAGGAATAGTGCCCCATCATTGGTATCAATGGGAGGAATAGTGCCCCATCATTGGTGTCAGTGGGAGGAATAGTGCTCCATCATTGGTGTCAATGGGAGGAATAGTGCCCCATCATTGGTGTCAGTGGGATGAATAGTGCCCCATCATTGGTGTCAATGGGATGAATATTGCCCCATCATTGGTGTCAATGGGATGAATATTGCCCCATCATTGGTGTCAGTGGGATGAATAGTGCCCCATCATTGGTGTCAGTGGGAGGAATAGTGCTCCATCATTGGTGTCAATGGGAGGAATAGTGCCCCATCATTGGTGTCAGTGGGATGAATAGTGCCCCATCATTGGTGTCAGTGGGATGAATAGTGCCCCATCATTGGTGTCAGTGGGAGGAATAGTGCCCCATCATTGGTATCAATGGGAGGAATAGTGCCCCATCATTGGTGTCAGTGGAGGAATAGTGCCGCATCATTGGTGTCAATGGGATGAATATTGCCCCATCATTGGTGTCAGTGGGATGAATAGTGCCCCATCATTGGTGTCAGTAGGATGAATAGTGCCCCATCATTGGTATCAATGGGAGGAATAGTGCCCCATCATTGGTGTCAGTGGGAGGAATAGTGCCCCATCATTGGTGTCAATGGATGAATATTGCCCCATCATTGGTGTCAATGGGATGAATAGTGCCCCATCATTGGTATGAGTGGGTGGAATAGTGTCCCATCATCATTGTCAGTGGGTGAAATAGTGTCCCATCGTTGGTGTCAGTGGGAGTAATAGTATTCACTGTTGGTGTCAGTGGGAGGGCTAGCACCCCTTCATTGGTATTAGTGGGAGGAATGATGCCCATCATTGGTTTCAGTGGGTGGGATAGTGTCCCATCATTGGTGTCAGTGGGAGAACTTGTGCCCCATTGTTGGTGTCAGTAACAGGAATTATGCCCCATTGTTGGGGTCAGTAACAGGAATTATGCCCCATTGTTGGGGTCAGTGGCAGGAAAAGTGCCCCAAGGGCCACATAAAGCCAAGCAACACACGGCAGTTTGGAGACCACCAGACTAGAGGATGGGTTCTTCATCTTATGGGGCCCGCTAAACTCTTCCATAACCTTCTGTGCCCCAACAGTGAAAAAAAGCCTCATCCCCACACAATAGAAGCGAGGGATGTACAGTACAAGATGCCAGGGATGGGTCCTGGAAGACGGGTATGTTTCCCCTGTTATTTGGGTTGTGGTCCCTTGAAGGTGGACAATGGAGACATTTTTGGGGTTCTCACCCACGCAGGATGAGGGGTTCCAGGGTAGTCCTGCTGGAGAAGAGAGGACTGATCAGCAGTGGCTTCTCCAGCTTTCATATTTAGGGGGGCACATGGGGGGACAGGGACAAAAGTAGGGGGGCAACTATAAAATGCAATTAATATATATATATATATATATATATATATATATATATATATATATATATATCCTGGGGTCCTTTACTACGACCCCACAATGGCCCTTTCACATGTTCTGCAGTGAGCTCCCTTCCTACTGTATTGGGCCCCCCCCAGGGTGGCAGAAAACAAGAGATATATGTCACCAGCATACCAAGAAAATATAAGGGTCCAAAGCAGTGGGAGAACTATCAGGGTTGCAAAGGTTGTCTTGCCACCGGGCCCTGGTGTTCCGCCACTGTGGGGTTCCCCAGCCCCCTCTTGCTGTCCTGCCCCTGCTATTGACAGCGCTGGTCTGGCATCTCTTGGAATTTACAGGCTGGTTCTCCTGTCCTAAGGATGGGAGAAATCAGTCTGTTTTTTCAGTAACTGAGAGTCCTGGTGGAGTCCTTCCTGCAACTCGCTCTTCTCCCTGCCAATGAGGATGCAGGGGAAGGAGCAGATCGGGTTGCCATGGCAGTGTCAGCGAGCAGAGGGAGGGGGGAAGAATCACCCGCAGGAGCTGACTGGGGACGCTCTCCCTCTTAGACATTGCCTTTTTGTAAAAAAAAAAAAAATTGCTGGTGGGGCACAGCATAATGTTGGGGGGGGGGGGGGGTTTGTCTGGGCCCCCTCTGGCCCCCCCCCTAGGGACGCCATTGCTGATCAGCAGTTCTCTCAGAATTGCTAAATCCTCATTTGTGACCCAGAATTCGGAGGCTCAGAGACGTTGGGAGGCTCTTTTTTTCCACCCAAAGTCTCTATGAGTCTCTGAATGCTGGGTCACATATGAGGACTTACCAATCCTGAAAGAACTGCTGATCAGTACTCTTCTCCTAGAAGACTACCTCAAAAAAAAACCCTCACCCTACATGGGTGAGAATCCCTAAAAATGTCTTCTACTAAAAAGTACTAAAGTACAAAAAAAAGTCTCTTAAAACATGTCCAATTACATGCCAAATCGCTGCAATGTGAACCAGGGCTGAAAAATGAGAAAAAAATCCCCTCCCCCCCTAGTCTGAGAAGTCTGATGGGGGTGATTAATGCTGCAGCTGGGGAGTTTTCCTGATCATCTCACCTGTGAGTTCCCAGTCACTGAGGAGGAGAAGGGAAGACATGGAGCTGCAAATGTGAGTTGTGTGATTTTGCGGTCGCTCTTATACTGTGGGGGGAGGGGGAGGAGCGATGATGCGGTCTATGGTGTGATGATGTCATAATGTGTTTTTGGCAGAGCGGACGTCCGCTCCTAGAAAATGCTGAGTGTCTGGCTGTCAGGGAGGCAGAATGGGCGTCGCTCTGAAACGTTTGCGTTTTTACACGTAATAATGTGCACTAAACCCCGGATTTGAACGTGCTACTGCGACTCCATGAGGGTGGGGGGGAGGGGGGGGTCATTTGTGATGCATTTCCATCAGTGCAGCTGTAGGAAGTCCGGCACGACCGTCATGAAAACTCTGCAACATTGGCCTTGTTTAGTATGGAATTTTGTGACCAATTAATGTAGTTCTTATGTATGAAACTTTAGCAGTTATGGGGCGGTAAAACTCATAGTTGAGCTGCAATTTTACTGCCCCCCTCCCTTTAATGGCAGAGGGAGGTGTACAATTGCCACGGCCCTTTGCATGAGTTCT
>NC_133335.1:232136913-232164514 GCF_042186555.1 Aquarana catesbeiana | reverse complement strand
GCACAAATATCCCCCACATTCCAAATCCCCCCCCAATCCTCTCTCCAGGTACAAATACCCACCAATCCTCCCTCCTAGCACAAATGCCCCCCACCCACCAAAAAAAATAAAAACAATTTCCCTCCTAAAACAAGTCCCCCCCCCCCAATTACCATATCACCAATTCTAGCACAAATCCTCTTCCCCCATCTCACCTCCCAATACAAATCCCCCCCCCCAAAATCACCATTACTAACACCCCCCCCCCAAAATCACCATTCCTAACCCCCCCTAGTTACCCCTCCTAGAATAATTTATTATCCCCCTGCCACCCTCCAAATTGTTGCCCCTCTCAACACAAATCCCTGGCCCTGGGGAGGGGTCTGCTTGTCAGTGTTACACACAACCCCGGGGGCTGCAGCCGTACAGAGTATAGACCCGGCGATCGAATGTCTTCAGGGCTGACATTGAAGTCTCTGGCCCAAAAGTCAGACCAAAGTCCCACATGAACTACTTTGAAGTCGCTACGACTTTAAGTGGCACAGATATGAACGGTGCTCATTGTAAAGTATGGTCCAAAGTCACATGAAAAGTCGCACAAGTGTGAATGGAGTCTTACACCGCTGGACCTTTGGTCTTCACTCCGCCCGGAGTTCAGCTTTAAGGCCGAGTCGCAGTCGAGTGATTTTAATTACGAGTCTGGAATGGATTTCTTCGGTTCCAGCGCCGTCTTCCCCGTCTCTCCGCGGTGCCTCCGGCTGTGACGCGGAGGGGGGGGTGGGGGTTGGGGGGGTTCCAGCACGCCGTCCCGTCTTTATCTCCAACATCTGTCTCTGGCTCCTCTTCAGCTCCCTCTGAGCCATTTCCATGACATGCGAGTCTCACGCCGCTCCGCCGCAATAATCGCACAGACCGCATTTGTCCTGTAAAGTGAGTTGTCATGAAGCCGGAGATCAGCGGGGGGGACACAGGACAATCTGTAACAGAACAAGGCCGCTTCCTGCCTGGCTACCCTCACATTGTGTTTGTTTGTAGCGTCACCGCGTAACGCCACCGCCAGCCCCCGACCGCCCGCCAGCCCCCGCCCGCCAACACCTCCTTTTGTTTCTTCCCGCAGGACTGACGGGTGAATCCGTCGCTCGTCCTCGGCCGCCTTCAATTACATGACAACCCAACCGCTAAAATCTCATGGAAGGTTCACCGCGTCCTTCGAGGGGCCGTTCACACCGGATGCAGCCGCATGCGTTTATAAACGCACAGACAGTCCGAAAATTAGGTTATCCTTTGGGCGGAGATCACACCGATGGACTTCATTGCAATGAAAAAAGGACAGCAAGCTGCAATATTTTTTGCATCGCAAATGCATGATGATGTCATCACTCTGCTGCAGGCAGGAGGAAGCATTTCCTCAGTCTCCCCTCCCCCAGTGATCAGACTGTACATTGTAACTTTGTAGAAAGAGGAGGAGGCATTTCCTCAGTCTCCCCTCCTCCAGTGATCAGACTGTACATTGTAACTTTGTAGAAGGAGGAGGAAGCATTTCCTCAGTCTCCTCCCCCAGTGATCAGACTGTACATTGTAACTTTGTAGAAGGAGGAGGAAGCATTTCCTCAGTCTCCCCTCCCCCAGTGATCAGACTGTACATTGTAACTTTGTAGAAGGAGGAGGAAGCATTTCCTCAGTCTCCCCTCCCCCAGTGATCAGACTGTACATTGTAACGTTGTAGAAGGAGGAGGAAGCATTTCCTCAGTCTCCCCTCCCCCAGTGATCAGACTGTACATTGTAACGTTGTAGAGGGAGGAGGAAGCATTTCCTCAGTCTCCCCTCCCCCAGTGATCAGACTGTACATTGTAACTTTGTAGAAGGAGGAGGAAGCATTTCCTCAGTCTCCCCTCCCCCAGTGATCAGACTGTACATTGTAACTTTGTAGAAGGAGGAGGAAGCATTTCCTCAGTCTCCCCTCCCCCAGTGATCAGACTGTACATTGTAACTTTGTAGAAGGAGGAGGAAGCATTTCCTCAGTCTCCCCTCCCCAGTGATCAGACTGTACATTGTAACTTTGTAGAAGGAGGAGGAAGCATTTCCTCAGTCTCCCCTCCCCCAGTGATCAGACTGTACATTGTAACTTTGTAGAAGGAGGAGGAAGCATTTCCTCAGTCTCCCCTCCCCCAGTGATCAGACTGTACATTGTAACTTTGTAGAAGAAGGAGGAGGCATTTCCTCAGTCCCCCCTCCCCCAGTGATCAGACTGTACATTGTAACTTTGTAGCAAGTCACAAGGTGAGAGGCTGCAGCAGGGGGCTGATCTGTGTCAGACATTTGTGCATGTTATATGATTGTGTCATCTCTGGGCTGGCATCTCGGCCCAGGAAGTAGATGGTGATGTTGGAACAAAGATGGCGCCGTCCTTCTGGACAGAAAAGCAGATGAAGTCATCGTCAGGGGGGATCTCTGTGATCGGGAATAAATACCCGGCAGGGGGGCACATCACTGAGCAGGCTGCACTTGACATTTAAGGCGTCTAATGATGACCGGTCCACTTTAGAAATGTAAGAACACAGCAGGCGCGGCGATCTCGGGGGGGAGGGGGACGAACGCCGAGTCGCGCTCCGCCATTGGCCTTCCTCAGGGCCATTATTTCCAGGGATGATTCTAATATTTCTAATAAGTGGGTTGGAGTGATAATTGCACGGAGTCTGTAGATAAGGATCGCGGGGAGCGGCCCCCCTTCTGTCCGGTTCGTTTTCAGATCGCTTTTAGCGAGAACAATGCGTCTTTTCTTCCCGGGCGGAATGAGACGTCCCATGTGTGGGGGAGGGGGGGGATACCTGCTAATTCAGTGTAAAATCTTTGTTCATCCTCTTTAGCGATGTCGCCAGTCCATGGAGGCGCTCCGTCCCCGTTCAACGCAAACACTCGTGTGTCTAATCTCCTCCAATTAGGAGCGGCGGGAACCTGCGTGCTGATTGGAGGAAATCCTTCTGGCCTCCTCTCTATTATAGAGACCAACTTAAGCTGGAAAAAGGAGAAAATCATTTATGTAGAGAATAGTATGAGAGAGACATGACCTTTTCCTTCCAGTGACACCATTGGTGGGATTTCCCATCACTTCCCATCCTAGAAATGAGGAATCGTGGTTATCAGGAGGCCTAGAGAGCGATCGAAACATTAACAGGAGTTCCAAACCTTCCTCACTTTACTACTTTGTATGTTCTGTTTTCATGTCATTTTGGTTGGAGTAGAAAAAGGTTTATTTATAGTCTCTGTCAGGTTTTTACTACCATCTGTTGGGGAGATGTGCCCTATTGTTGGTGTCGGTGGGAGGAATAGTGCCCCATCATTGGTGTCAGTGGGAGGAATAGTGCCCCGTCATTGGTGTCAGTGGGAGGAATAATGCCCCATCATTGGTGTCAGTGGGAGGAATAGTGCCCCATCATTGGTGTCAGTGGGAGGAATAATGCCCCGTCATTGGTGTCAGTGGGAGGAATAGTGCCCCATCATTGGTGTCAGTGGGAGGAATAATGCCCCATCATTGGTGTCAGTGGAAGGAATAGTGCCCCGTCATTGGTGTCAGTGGGAGGAATAGTGCCCCATCATTGGTGTCAGTGGGAGGAATAGTGCCCCATCATTGGTGTCAGTGGAAGGAATAGTGTCCCATCATTGGTGTCAGTGGAAGGAATAGTGTCCCATCATTGGTGTCAGTGGGAGGGATAGTGCCCCATCATTGGTGTCAGTGGAAGGAATAGTGTCCCATCATTGGTGTCAGTGGGAGGGATAGTGCCCCATCATTGGTGTCAGTGGAAGGAATAGTGTCCCATCATTGGTGTCAGTGGGAGGGATAGTGCCCCATCATTGGTGTCAGTGGGAGGAATAGTGTCCCATCATTGGTGTCAGTGGGAGGGATAGTGCCCCATCATTGGTGTCAGTGGGAGGAATAGTGTCCCATCATTGGTGTCAGTGAGAGGAATGGTGCCCCATCGTTGGTGTCTGTGGGAGGAATAGTGCCCCATCATTGGTGTCTGTGGGAGGAATAGTGCCCCATCATTGGTGTCTGTGGGAGGAATAGTGCCCCATCGTTGGTGTCTGTGGAATAGTGCCCCACTGTTGGTGTCAGTTGGTATAATAATAATAATAATAATAATAATTGGTGGTAGAGTGGAATAGGTGGGGGGTGGTGATAGGAGTGGAATGGGTGGGGGGGGGGGGGGTTGTGGGGTGGAATGGGGGGGTGGTGATAGGAGTGGAATGGGTGGGGGGATTGGGTTGTGGGGGGTGGTGAT
Source organism: Aquarana catesbeiana (assembly GCF_042186555.1). Classification (NCBI taxonomy): domain Eukaryota; kingdom Metazoa; phylum Chordata; class Amphibia; order Anura; family Ranidae; genus Aquarana; species Aquarana catesbeiana. The sequence goes on along the minus strand of NC_133335.1, from coordinate 232,160,255 downwards.
AGGAGTGGAATGGGGGGTTGTGGGATGGAATGGGTGGGGGGGTTGTAGGGTGGAATGGGGGGGTTAGTGATAGGAGTGGAATGGGGGGGGGTTGTGGGGTGGAATGTGGGGGTTGGTGATAGGAGTGGAATGGGTGGGGGGGTTGTGGGGTGGAATGGGGGTGGTGGTGATAGGAGTGGAATGGGGGGGGGGGGTTGTGGGGTGGAATGGGGGGGTGACGGTTGGTGATAGGAGTGGAATGGGGGGTGGTGATAGGAGTGGAATGGGTGAGGGTTGAGGGGTGGGGTGGGGGTTGGTGATAGGAGTGGAATGGGTGGGGGGGGGTTGTGGGGTGGAATGGGGGGTGGTGATAGGAGTGGAATGGGGGGGGGGTTGTGGGGTGGAATGGGGGGGTGACGGTTGGTGATAGGAGTGGAATGGGGGGTGGTGATAGGAGTGGAATGGGGGGGTTGAAGGGTGGGGTGGGGGTTGGTGATAGGAGTGGAATGGGTGCGGGGGGGGTTGTGGGGTGGAATGTGGGGGGTGGTGATAGGAGTGGAATGGGTGTGGGGGTTGGTGATAGGAGTGGAATGGGTGGGGGGGGGGGTTGTGGGGTGGAATGGGGGTGGTGGTGATAGGAGTGGAATGGGGGGGTTGGTGATAGGAGTGGAATGGGTGGTGGGGTTGTAGGGTGGAATGTGGGGGTTGGTGATAGGAGTGGAATGGGTGGGGGATGAAATGGGGGTGGTGGTGATAGGAGTGGAATGGATGAGGGTTGAGGGGTGGGGTGAGGCTTGGTGATAGGAGTGGAATGGGTGGGGGGGGTTGTGGGGTGGAATGGGGGTGGGGGGGTGTGACGGTTGGTGATAGGAGTGGAATGGGGGGGTGGTGATAGGAGTGGAATGGGTGCGGGGGGGGGTTGTGGGGTGGAATGGGGGTGGGGGGGGTGACGGTTGGTGATAGGAGTGGAATGGGGGGGTTGAGGGGTGGGGTGGGGGTTGGTGATAGGAGTGGAATGGGTGGGGGGTTTGTGGGGTGGAATGGGGGGGTGGTGATAGGAGTGGAATGGGTGGGGCGGTTGTGGGGTGGGGGGGGGGTTGGTGATAGGAGTGGAATGGGGGGGTGGTGATAGGAGTGGAATGGGTGGGGGGGTTGTGGGTGGAATGGGGGGGTGGTGATAGGAGTGGAATGGGTGGGGGGGTTGTGGGGTGGGGGGGGGTTTGGTGATAGGAGTGGAATGGGGGGGGTTGTGGGGTGGAATGGGGGGGTGGTGATAGGAGTGGAATGGGTGGGGGGTTGTGGGGTGGGGGGGGGGGGTTGGTGATAGGAGTGGAATGGGGGGGTTGTGGGGTGGAATGGGGGGGTGGTGATAGGAGTGGAATGGGTGGGGGGGTTGTGGGGTGGAATGGGTGGGGGGGTTGTGGGGTGGAATGGGGTGGTGGTGATAGGAGTGGAATGGGTGGGGGGGTTGTGGGGTGGAATGGGGGTGGGGGTTGGTGATAGGAATGGGTGGGGGGGGTTGTGGGGTGGAATGGGGGGGTTGTGGGGGGGTGGGGGTTGGTGATAGGAGTGGAATAGGTGGGGGGTTGTGGGGTGGAATGGGGGGGGTTGTGGGGGGTGGGGGTTGGTGATAGGAGTGGAATGGGTGGGGGGTTGCGGGGTGGAATGGGGGTGGGGGGGTGGGGGTTGGTGATAGGAGTGGAATGGGTGGGGGGGTTGTGGGGTGGAATGGGGGTGGGGGTTGGTGATAGGAATGGGTGGGGGGGGTTGTGGGGTGGAATGGGGGGGTTGTGGGGGGGTGGGGGTTGGTGATAGGAGTGGAATAGGTGGGGGGTTGTGGGGTGGAATGGGGGGGTTGTGGGGGGTGGGGGTTGGTGATAGGAGTGGAATGGGTGGGGGGTTGCGGGGTGGAATGGGGGTGGGGGGGTGGGGGTTGGTGATAGGAGTGGAATGGGTGGGGGGGTTGTGGGTTGGAATGGGTGGGGGGGTTGTGGGGTGGAATGGGGGTGGGGGTTGGTGATAGGAATGGGTGGGGGGGGTTGTGGGGTGGAATGGGGGGGGTTGTGGGGGGGTGGGGGTTGGTGATAGGAGTGGAATGGGTGGAGGGGTTGTGGGGTGGAATGGGTGGGGGGGGGGGGTGGTGCGGTGAGTCATAAAATGCTTTACGACTCCTGAAGACAACGTTCATTTCTACAAAAATCAAGTCTTGTGAATCTGGAGCTGATTTTCATTTCGGTTGGAAATGTTTCACGTTTTTGGAAAATGATTTTCATTTTGCAACTTTCCCATCAGCAGGAAACCCGAAATGTCACGTCTTGGAAGCTCCTTGTCTTTAGTCCTCCTAGTGGACGCATTATCATTCTTCTCCCCCCCCTGTGCTGAAATTGGATAGATGCATTGATTTTCATAATGACTCTTGGAGAGAACACAGGCAGATCGGACAGTTAAAGGGAACAAGTCAGGGAGTGAAGCACCCGTGTGATAAGCTGCTGATGGAAGCGGTGGTGTAAATGGTGATGAAATGTTAATTACATTTTTTTTCTCTTTACTGTATTTTTTCAAGACAAATGGGATGAAAACAAGTAAAATAACCATGAAAATCTATGTTTCCGTCAACAAGCATATTACACATTCATAAGATGATCTGTGATTCCTACACAAGTTAAGATAAAGTTGTGGAGAAGTATAAAGCAGGGTTAGGTTATAAAAAAAAAAAAAAAAATCTCTCAAGCTTTGAACATCTCATGGAGCTCTGTTCAATCCATCATCGGAAAATGGAGTATGGCACAACTGCAAACCTACCAAGACATGGCCGTCCACCTAAACTGACCGGCCGGGCAAGGAGAACATTCATCAGAGCAGCAGCCAAGAGGTCCATGGTAACCCTGGAGGAGCTGCAGAGATCCACAGCTCAGGGGGGAGAATCTGTCCACAGGACAACTATTAGTCGTGTTCTCCACAAATCTGATCTTTATGGAAGAGTGACAAGAAGAAAGACATTGGTGAAAGAAAGTCATAAGAAGTCCTGTTTGTAGTTTGTGAGAAGCCATGTGGGGGACACAAACATGTGGAAGAAGGTGCTCTGGTCAGATGAGACCAAAAGTGAACTTTTTGGCCTAAAAGCAAAACGCTATGTGTGGTGGAAAACTAACACTGCACATCACCCTGAACACACCATCCCCACCGTGAAACATGGTGGTGGCAGCATTATGTTGTGGGGATGCTTTTCTTCAGCAGGGACAGGGAAGCTGGTCAGAGTTGATGAGAAGATGGATGGAGACAAATACAGGGCAATCTTAGAAGAAAACCTGTTATGCCGCGTACACACGGTCGGAAATTCTGTCAGCAAAAGTCCGATGTGAGCTTTTTGTCGGAAATTCCGACCGTGTGTATGCTCCATTGGACTTTTGCTAGCAGAAACACCGACAGGTGTTTGGTATGAATAACGAGGGGGAACTCAACGCCAAATTTTAAATTAAAAAACGGCATGGGTTCCCCCAGGAGCATACCAGGCCCTTAAGTCTGGTATGGATTTTAAGGGGAACCCCCTACGCCGAAAACAGCGTGGGGGGTCCCCCCCCAAGATCCATACCAGACCCTTATCCGAGCACGCAGCCCGGCCAGTCAGGAAAGGGGGTGGGGACGAGCGAGTGCCCCCCCCTCCAAACCATACCAGGTCACATGCCCTTAACATGGGGGGGTGGGCGCTTTGGGGCAGGGGGGCGCCCTGTGAGCCCCCCCCACCCCAAAGCACCTTGTCCCCATGTTGATGAGGACAAGGGCCTCTTCCCGACAACCCTGGCCATTGGTTGTCGGGGTCTGCGGACAGAGGGCTTATTGGAATCTGGGAGCTCCCTTTAATAAGGGGGCCCCCAGATCCAGGCCCCCCACCCTATGTGAATGAGTAAGGGGTACATCCTACCCCTACCCATTCACCTGGGGGGAAAAGTGTCAATAAAAAAAACACACGACAGGTTTTTAAAGTAATTTATTAGGCAGCTCCGGGGGTCTTCTTCCGACTTCGGGGGTCTTCTTCCGACTTGTCCACTCTCTCCGGCCTCTTCTCCCGGTGTCTGGTTCTTCTCCCGCTCCCCGACCTCTTCTCCCGGTGTCCGATTCTTCTGCCGGGCTCCTCCGCTATCGCTCCTGCTCTTTTGCCGCTCTTTTGCTAGCGGTGGCCCGGTCTTCTCCGTCGTCTTGTGCCCTCTTCTCTTCTTCAGATGTTGTATGTATGAATGGATGTTGTATGTATGGATGTATGAATACTTTTTCAAGGCACTGTATTTTTTGACTTTTGTCACCAAATACGATCAGGTTCATGCAGGAAATTTTGCGGTCGGTTGTTTGGATTTGATGAAACATGGAAGCATCATCCATCCCTTCCTACATGAATGAAAGATATATAAAAATATCCAAATGTCAATCTTTTCCACAAAACTGAAATGTTTTGAGATCCTAGAAGGAATAGTTGTATCTTTGGGATGAACGTGGATGACTTGTATGGTAAGGCAGCCGGTGGGTTCGGCGTGATCCTGTACGGGGGGAGAGAGACATCCAATGTCAGGTGTGCAGGGAGGGGGAGGAGCTCAGGCTGAACAGACAGTGGATTCTGTGTCTGCCAAGAACCGCTGAGCATCCTAGGTGGTCAGAATCTAGGATTACATATCTGTTTGGGGTCAGGCTGTGTGCTTCCTATCCCCGCAGGTTACATCCTGGTCTCTCCGATCTCTGCCTATTTCTTTTCTTTTAATTCTGAGGAAACCCAGGGTGAATTGTACTGGATGGAGGGTCGGAAAGGCAGACTTTGGAGGGTCCAGAAGGCTCTTCTGACTTTTTTCTGAATTTTGAAACTTTTGCTTTTGGTGTGATCAGGTATCCAGTCCAACTTCAACATTCTGTGAAAACAAATTTAAAGGCGAAGAGTTAAAATGGCTTGGTGTGACCGCGCTGTTCCCGTTTGACGGGCCCTGGGATGGACTGAGTGGCCCTGTTTGGTGCCAATGTATAAAGGTTTGAAATGGAAACGTTACTTCGAAATAAGTAACAGAGATGGGCAATGAGGGGGAAATCGGCTCATATACTATATGGCCAAGAATTGGTGAAACCAATCCAAATGGTTGAGTTGAGGTGTCTCCATTGAAGGGTCCTGGTAATCCTCCATCATACAAAGACGTTGTAGACCAGTGATGGCGAACCTTGGCACTCCAGATGTTCTGGAACTACATTTCCCATGATCCTCATGCACTCTGCAGTGTAGTTGAGCACCATGGGAAATGTAGTTCTAAAACATCTGGGGTGCCAAGGTTGTGCTCTTCCATCCTTGTAGTAACAGTTGGGTAAAGACCAGAGGCATAACTGGAACCTTCAGGGCCCCAGAGCAAGAAACCATAAAGGGCCCCCTGACCTCCAGGGCCCTTTCCATCAGTCCCAGGTCCTTTTACTCCCAACGCAAAGCCCTTTACTTCCATCAGACCCAAAGCCCTTTACTCCCATCAGCGCCAGGGGTACCCTTTTCTTTCCATTTGGCTCCAGGGTACCTTTACAAACTCCAGTTCACACGGCTGCGACTTATCATGTGACTTGCGACACATAAAGGTGCATGACAAATCAAAACACATTCATTTCAGTGGGTGCCGAAACAAAACAAAAAGGTTCTTGCGCTACTTTTCTGTGACTTTGGTGCAATTTGAGTGCCGTAGACTGCAATGTTAAATCACAAAAGTTGCCAGGAAATCGCAAACAGGTCTCGCAACTTTGGGGTTGCAGCAATGTGAATCGAGCCCATGTTCTGCAGAATCCCCCTTCCTGCTGTCTTGGGCCCCCCACACGTTGATGGAATGCAAGGGCCTAGTTGCTAGTTCGACCTTGGTTGTTCCACCAGTGGCAAGGACCCTTTTCTGTTTCCAGCATGACTGTGCCCCTGTGTGTAAAGCCAGCTCCATAAAGATATTGGTTTGGCCAGTTTGGGGTGGAGGAACTTGAATGTCCTGCACAGAGCCCTGACCTCATCCCTACTGAACACCTTTGGGATCAAATGGAACACTGAATGTGATCCAGGTCTTCTCATCCAGTAGCATTCCTGTCCTTGCAGGCTCACGATTAAAAAAAAAAAATCAACCAATAATGGTAATATGGTCCTCCAATTCCAAACTGATACACTGTATGGCTCAAAGGTTGTGGTCACCGCTCCAAATGATGGAGTTCAGTTGTCTCTAGTGAAGGGTCCTGTTAATACTCCATCAAACAAAGACATTGTGCTCTTCCAGTCTTATGGTAACAGTTTGAAGACCCTTTTCTGTTCCAGCATGACTGTAACCTGTGTACAAAGCCAGCTCCATAAAGACATGGTGTGACCAGTTTGGTGTGGAAGAACTTGGGTGACCTGGGCAGAGCCCTGACCTCATCCCTACTGAACACTTTTGGAATGAACGGAACGCCAATGGTGAGGCTGGTCTTCTTATCGAGCATTAGTACTTGACCATGCAGGCTTGTGACTAAAAACCTCCACCATTAATGGTAACTCTGCATGTAAAGCACACATCTTTGAGTCCAAGAAGGGGACAGCCCACTCCAAACTGATACAGTATATAGAGTCCAATGTATGTGGACACTCCTCCAGGTTATTGAGCTCAGGTGTCCCCAGTGAAGGGTCCCGTTAATACTCCACCATACAAAGATATTGTAGACAATTGTGCTCTTCTAACCTTGTGGTAACAGTTTTGGGAAGACCTTTTTCTGTTCCACCATGGCTATGTCTGGGAGGCCAGGCCAAAGGGGAGGCAGAAGAGATGGCCACCTTGGGGACTTCAGCAGGAGGGGGTGCAAAAAGAACAGGACCTGCAGCCTATGCTGCTGAAATAGTTCACAACTCCTGAAAGTGGATGCAAGAACCTTGGCCGCGCACACTGACTGTGCCCCTGTGTACAAAGCCAGCTCCATAAAGACATGGTGTGACCAGTTTGGTGTGGAGGAACTTGAGTGTTCTGTACAGAGCCCTGACCTCATCCCTACTCAACACCACCTTTTGGGGATGATTTGGAACTCCCAGCTGCAATCCAGGTCTTTTCACCCAACATCAGTCCTGTCCACCTCCCCGCCTCTCTACTTCATCCAATCAGAGAATGCTTTGCAAATGATTCTCTGCAAGGCTCCCGTGCTGAGCAACTTTACTCTCGCCGTTGAGCCCTTTTACTTTTCTGTGACTTTGGTGCGATTTGAGTGCCATAGACTGGAGTGTAAAGTGGCACCCCAGATATGGCAAGCAAGCTCAAAAAAGGTGCATGAGCGACTTTGCAATGAATGGGCTGCCCTATTCGTGCAAAAAAAAACGGCATTAGACTTACCGGTAACTCTTTTTCTAGGAGTCCTCCAGGACAGCCTCTGAGACATAGGTCGGGACAGGAAACACGTTTACCCAATTAGTTTAAAAGGTGGTCCTCCAGGCCTCCCTCTTCAGTTTAACCAAGAACTACCGGAAGGCTCTGAAAGACATAACACACTAACACAACGTCAGTACATACCTCCAACACCAGTTAATAGAAAACACCGGGTGGGAACCCAGGCTGTCCTGGAAGACTCCTAGAAAGAGAGTTACCGGTAAGTCTAACCTTTTGGCTTCCAGGACAGCCTCTGAGATGATAAGCAAGAAACTTACTTTGTCAGGACAGGACCACTGCCTGGAGGACTCCAAATGTCTGCTCTTTATCAGACAATAAATCCAGACGGTAATGTCTAGCAAACGTAGAGTATCTGGACCACGTTGCTGCCTTGCAGATGCCCTCCGGAGAGGCACTGGCCCTCTCTGCCCATGAGACTGAGACTGCCCTGGTAGAATGTGCCTTAACTAATGGTGCTTGCATCCCTTCTAACTCATAAGCTTTTAGAATCGCCATTCTTATCCATCTAGAAATAGAGGACTTGGACGCCTTATAGCCTTTGCGAGCCCCCCGCAAAATTAACAAAAAGAGAATCTGACTTCCTGAAGCTTCTAGTGGCTTCCAGCCAGTCAATGCCAGGGGCTCTCCCAGGACAGCCCTGAGATCTGGAGCTCCTCTTAGGTTCCTAACGTGGTCCTTCCTATCGGGCAGGAAACACACAAAACTGAAGAGGGAGGCCTGGAGGACCTCCTTTTAAACTAATTGGGTATACGTGTTTCCTGTCCCGGAGGGAGGAGCCCTGTGTCTCAGAGGCTGTCCTGGAAGACCAAAGGAGAAAACGCATATGCCTGATGCTGGACATCGCACATCATAGTATGAATGTAGCCTGTAGGAGATTGTACAATCTGACTGTATAGTATATGGTAGTATATGGTTCATAAAATAATAAAAATGCGCTGTTAGCTTAATATGTGTGACAAACTCCACAGCTGCCATAAACTTTCCTGTGAGACGCACACGGCACCAAATCACTTAACCCATAAAGCTGCGTTCGTGGAATAAATGGAAAATGTATTGTGTAAACAATAAGAATAAAAAATATTTGGAATAGAAAAATCTGTCCACCCACTAAAGGGTGCACCTCCTATCAGCAAATTTATAGAGAACCTGAGTGCAATCCTCCACCGTATAGAGTGCCTGCTTACCGGAACACATTGACCTCCTATTACGGGAGGTCAATCTCGCCTGTGGCTTTATAGCCCAACCAGGGCCTTGATCCCTCCGGAACTGACGGGAATCCACCTCTTTGAAATTACTTGATGTTATCAGCTCCACATGCAACAGTGATAAAAGCTCGCCATGGCATAAAATCCCTCTTTTAAATGTTTATTGTAATATCTAATGCCGCGTACACACGACTGGTTTAGCCGTCGTAATAAACTCCGACGGTTTCTCCGACGGAATTCCATTCAAGCGGTCTTGCCTACACACGGTCAAGCCAAAGTCCGACCATCCAGAACGCGGTATCGTACAACAAGTACGACGGGACTAGAAAAAGGAATTTCAATAGCGAGTAGCCAATAGCTTCCGTCTCGTACTTGCTTCAGAGCATGCGTCTTTTTTTTGGTCCGTCGGACCAGCATACAGACTATTGGTTTTCCCGATAGGAATTGGGTCCGTCGGAAATATTTAAAACATGTTCCATTTCTAGGTCCGTCAGATTTTTTGAAAAAAAAAAAAAAAAAAAAGTCCGATGAGGCCTACACACGATCGGAATAGACGATGAAAAGCATCGGAATAGACGATGAAAAGCTTCCGTCTGACGTTTTCTGTTGGACATTCCGCTCGTGTGTACGCACCTTAAAAATGCACCTGGATCAAAAACCTAGGAAATTTGCTCGTAAAATAAAAAGCCAGCCAGCCTGTACAATTAGCCCATCCTTTCCGGGACTTGCGCACGTGGTGACGTCAGCACGTCGCTCTAACCGGCGCATTTCAACACAAGATGACATCGTCCTTGCATGCAAAAAAAATAAAAATAAATAACGACATATGCCTGATGCTGGACATCGCACATAATCATGTGAATGGAGCCTATAGGAGATTGTACAATCAGACTGTATAGTATATGGCTAGCTTTAGACTTTATACAAGCAGTGGCAGATGGACAGTGCTCGGTTCACTTCCACTGCGTCAACCAATCAGATAATGACTCTGGAATTCTTGGTGTAAGGCTGCTGTCACATTGGTTCCATGTTACATTGGCCTCGTGTCCCTTTGGCTTGCTGCGACCAGTTGCCTTCGGTGTTCTCAGGGCCATCTTAACAACACCATGGGCCCCTGGGCAAAGTAATGCATTAGGATCGTTGCCAGCCTGCCCTAATTTATGCACCTACCCTCAAGAATTAAAACACACATAGTTGATAGAATTAAGGTCAACTGTCAGGAGGGCACAGTATGGGGGTCTGTAGGGCACGGTATGGGGGTCTGGAGGGCACGGTATGGGGGTCTGGAGGGCACGGTATGGGGGTCTGGAGGGGCGCACAGTATGGGGCTCTGGAGGGCACAGTATGGGGCTCTGGAGGGCACAGTATGAGGGTCTGGAGGGCACAGTACAGGGGGATCAGGAGGGCACAGTACAGGGGGATCAGAAGGGCACAGTACAGGGGGATCAGGAGGGCACAGTATGGGGGTCTGGAGGGGGCACAGTATGGGGGTCTGGAGGGGGCACAGTATGGGGGTCTGGAGGGGGCACAGTATGGGGGTCTGGAGGGGGCACAGTATGGGGGTCTGGAGGGCGCACATTTTGGGGTCTGGAGGGAGCACAGTATGGGGGTCTGGAGGGCGCACAGTATGGGGGGATCTGAGGGCACAGTATGGGGGGGTCTGCAGGGCACAGTACGGGGGGTCTGCAGGGCACAGTACAGGGGGTCTGCAGGGCACAGTACAGGGGGATCAGGAGGGCACAGTATGGGGGTCTGGAGGGTGCATGGTACAGGGGTCTGGAGGGCACAGGACGGGGGGATCAGGAGGGCACAGGACGGGGGGGATCAGGAGGGCATGGTACAGGGGGATTAGGAGGGCACAGTACAGGGGGGTCAGGAGGGCATAGTACAGGGGGGTCAGGAGGTCACAGTATGGGGGTCAGGAGGTCACAGTATGGGGGTCAGGAGGTCACAGTATGGGGGTCTGGAGGGCACAGTATAGGGGTCTGGGGGGCAAAGTATGGGGGTCAGGAGGGCACAGTACAGGGGTCTGGAGGACACAATACTGGGATCAGGAGGGCACAGTAAAGGTTCTGGGATGTTGCCCAGGACACGACCATCCCAGGACAGCTTAGTAAAAGCTTGACTGTCCCAGAAAATCCCGGACAGTTGGCAAGTATAATGTAATGCAAGATTATCATAGAGCCCCTATGCACCTGGGGCTCCTGGGCAGTGCCCAGGGGTGCCCATGTATTAAGACGACCCTGGGTGTTCTATGAATGGTTTGAGTAGGTTCCCAGTGATGCCAGAGTATGATAAATCCTGTCTAATACATAGTGATTTTTATTATTTTTTTGTAGCGCTGCAGGGGCCCAGGTGAGAAGTACACCCTGACTCATTATCTCCCGAGCCGAGTGAACACTTTGCACAGTCTATAATTACACCGGATAAACAAGCAAGGGAGAAAAATTTCTCCCAGGCCTGTGCGCCTGAGCTCTCCAGAGCTGGAATCTGCAGATGAGAGATATGTGGAAACAGGCCGATGATTGCTACGCGGAAACCAGGGGCTGATAAGGATTTTGGAATGGCCTCCGGCGTCCGGGCATGGTGCCACCCTTCAGGTGTGCGAGATTCTCTCCAACAGACTCTCTCATCTGCCTCCTGACTGGGAGAAAACTGGATGGATTCTGATAAAGACGCATCCCTCCTATACAACGCAGAATAAATCAAATGCCGGCAATCAAATGTATTAAAGGCGGACCTATAGGCAAATCATCACTCTACCCCCTCTGGCCACCTTTTTTTAACTTTTAAAATTATAAGAGGTAGTTTTAAAGAATCGCAAAACACATGCTAAAGACACCTCTGACCTTGAGGTGACCGTCCATAATTGTATAGGTCGGTGTTCAGGGAAGTGGAGGTGAAAGTTTAACTGCTGACTTTTTTTTTTTTAATTTTTTTTTTTTTTTTAAGTTAGAATTTGCATATCCTAAAAAACTGTTTGGAGAAAGGAGGATATCCAGTGATATAAAGATCTACAGGTGCATCTCAAAAAATTAGAATATCATCAAAAAGTTAATTTATTTCAGTAATCTAATTCAAAAAGTGAAACTCGTATATTATATAGACGTGTTACACACACAGAGTGATATATTTCAAGCATTTGTTTCTTTTAATTTTGATGATTATGGCTTACAGCGAGCGAAAACCCAAAATTCAGTATCTCAGAAAATTTAGAATATTACATAAAAACCAATTAAAAAACAAACAAAAAAAAGGATTTTTAATACGGAAATGTTGGCTTAGTGAAAAGTCTGTCTATGTACAGTATAGTCTGCACTCAATACTTGGTCGGGGCTCGTTTTGCATGAATTACGGCATCAATGCGGCGTGGCACGGAGGTGATCAGCCTGTGGCACTGCTGAGGTGTTATGGAAGCCCATGTTGCTTTGATAGCGGCCTTCAGCTTGCCTGTATTGTTGGTTCTGGTGTCCTCCTCCCAACGCGTTGCGTCACAGGTCACGTGACATTCTCAAGGGGATGCAAGCCAGCTATCTTCTGGAAGATCCATCATTTTTATTTCTTGCTATTAATTTCTCATGCTTGCTCACCTGACTTCAGCTTTACCAGCAGAAACAATAATGGATGGGTTTTTGGTTGCAGCTTTTATCACTTCATATATATAAATTATTATTGTATTTTTTTTTTTTTTTACCACACCAGCGCTTGAGTACTAACATCATTACTGATTGCCTCCATGCCATGCCGCATTGATGCAGTAATTCATGCAAAAGGAGCCCCTTTTCAAGAAATGCTTGAAATATATATTACTTTGTGTGTGTAATAAATCTATATCATATGAGTTTCACTTTTTGAATTTAATTAATGAAATAAATTAACTTTTTGATGATATTCTAATTTTATGAGATGCACCTGTATATAGAGGAATCAGGACCTCCTTCCTCCCACTGGTGACCCCTCTAGTGATATAAAGATCTATATAGAGGAATCGGGACCTCCTTCCTCCCACTGGTGACCCCTCTAGTGATATAAAGATCTATATAGAGGAATCAGGACCTCCTTCCTCCTGCTGATGACCCCTCTAGTGATATAAAGATCTATATAGAGGAATCAGGACCTCCTTCCTCCTGCTGGTGACCCCTCTAGTGATATAAAGATCTATATAGAGGAATCAGGACCTCCTGCTGGTGAACCCTCTAGTCATATGAAGATCTATATAGAGGAATCAGGACCTCCTTCCTCCTGCTGGTGATCTCTCTAATGATATAAAGATCTATATAGAGGAATCGGGACCTCCTTCCTCCTGCTGGTGATCCCTCTAGTGATATAAAGATCTATATAGAGGAATCGGGACCTCCTTCCCCCTGCTGGTGATCCCTCTAGTGATATAAAGATCTATATAGAGGAATCAGGACCTCCTTCCCCCTGCTGGTGATCCCTCTAGTGATATAAAGATCTATATATAGAGGAATCAGGACCTCCTTCCTCCTGGTGATTCCTCTATATAGATCTTTATATCACTAGAGGGATCAGAATCTCTGTCCTCCTGCTGGTGAACCCTATGGTGATACACCCAAGAATTCTACTCACTTCCCCCATTTCCTGTTCTCTCATTTTGCAATCACCTGAAATAAGCACCCCAAATCTTTTTCCTCTGTAGTTTTAGGTCAGCACTGTTCCCCCGATACTGTAATGGGTTGTAAACCCTCATGTTTTTTTCACCTTAATGCATCCTATGCATTAAGGTGAAAAAACTTCTGTCATTGAAAGCCCCCCCCCCCCAGTTTTACTCACCTGAGTCCTGTGATTCACACGCCGGAGACGCGCCCCTCCCCTCTGCCCGTTGTCTCATCTCTTGATTGGATAGATTGATAGCAGCGCTGCCATTGGCTCCCGTTGCTGTCAATCAAATCCAATGACGCGGGCGCCGTGGGGTGGAGCCGAGTCCGGCATTCTGCATCTATGGACGCAAATGCTGTACTCAGGGGCGCGCCCGCAAGGTAAACCCCCCCCCCCGGGAGAGCGCTTGTCCTAGGGGGTTATTCAATGCAGAGAGGAACTACCAGCGCCGCCGGGGGACCCCAGAACTCGAGGTTCGGGGCCACTCTGTGCAGAACGAACTGCACAGTGGAGGTAAGTATGACATCTTTGTTATTTAAAGAAAAAAAAAATGAAGCCTTACAATCCCTTTAACTCCTATTGAGATTTTACAGTTTTTTGGGGTTTTTTTCCTAAACGCTCCAGTCCCGGCCTTCCAGAGACCGGAGATACACACTCGGCTCATGTATAATTCCATCTGTGGTGCAACGTGAAATGAATCTTGGGTTGTGCTACAGCAGGATCCTGCTGCTTCCCTCCCCTCCCCCACCCACCCCCCCCCCCCCATCCCCATGTTCTTTGGGAATCTGGTAATTAATTCAGGAGAAAATTAATTACTGTTGGATTATGCAACAAAAGGATGCTTTAGAATTTAAGAGGCCCTAGACTGCTAGATTGAAGGACCTTTTATCTGATGTGAACCTACGTTATCCCCTTCATCCCCAGGGTCAGACTGGGCAGGTTGACGAGGAATAAAGACATTTAACTAAAAGCCGTAAATACAGTTAATTTAAAAGCGGGACGTGTGTGTGTGTGTGTGTGTGTGTGTGTGTGTATGTATATATATATATATATAAAATATACACATACAGTAAACATACAAGTTAGCGTCGGAGAGGATTATTGACCAGTGTATGATTTTTGTGAGAGCTCAGGCTGCCATCTTATCCCGCCAGCATGGTGCAGCCCACAACCCCCACCCCCATCTCCGCACACCCCTCTAATCGCACGGACTGGTTGTGTTGGATTATTCTTTTTCGGAACGGCTAAGCCCAATTAGCTCGGAAGAGGGATGGAAGGCTGGTTGAGGGATGATGGCTCGCTACCTGTCCACCAGGCTTGTGTGCTGGTGGCACCTAAAATTTCTTAAAGGGCATCCCTGGGGATAGATAAAATCGTCAGTCTGGTCAGCCCTTCTACTGCACGGATACCTTGACTTAACTTTTTTTTTTTTTTTTTTTTTTCATTTTTCTAGCATTTTTTCTTAATTCTAAGCAGGAAGTTGGCAACGATTCTGGTCACATGACGGCCTCCTGTGGAAGGGTGGGGCTTGGGACTTGAGAATGCCTAGATGTAAATCTTAACCGAAAGACATTTCGTTGTATTGGAATTAAAGTGAACCTTCACCCTAAACTAAGTGCCATATTGCCCCAATGCCCTAAATCCCCCCCCCCCCTCACTATTGGATATCATTTTTATTATTATTTTAAGATGCATTTGTTTTTGTTTTTTTTTTATTTTATCTTTCAATATTTTTATTGTTATGAAAGTGCAATACAGCAACAAGTTTCATATAAAAAGTCCAACATAGGAAGTCAACATCATCATACAACAGGATACAATCTGAGCAAATATATGGGAGAAAGATTGGAAGAGGGGGGAGGTAACCAAGTTGGACAGATGGGGGGGTGTTGTAAGCCCAGGAACAGAGTTATGCCTTATTTTAAACAAAGTAAAGGGATGTTTTAGGACTTACAATCAGAGTTTTGCCCCCCCCCCAAAACCGATGCTCATTGATCAATCACCTGAACAAGATGCATTTGTTTTGTGCTGCAAAGTAACACTTCTGCATTCTTTTGCCTAGACAAGAATGACATTGCCCAATCCCCCCCCCCCCACCCCACCGCCCAATTCTGCTGGTGCGTAGATGTGCCACAAGGTTTCAGGTCCCTGTGGCACATCCGCTCTTGCACAGGTTTCCCTGCATATCTGTACACATGCGCGGTTTCCCATGCATGCGCAAAGATGGGTAATATGGAAGCACCAAACCTTTGCATGGGAAATCTCCTCTGCATTGCCAAAAGTGTTGAAGGGCTCTGCCTGGAGAAGAGTCCTTCGACATACCTGCGCACTTGCCATAATAATGCTGATGTTGGGGGTGGGGTGGGGGGAGCCAATTAAGATGGGACTGAAGTTCCTCTTCAAGTGACTTTTTTTCTTTACACACTCATATTTTATTCTTTTTTCCATTCTTTGTTGGATCTCCGTGCTTCCGATTTTTCCAGCAGCTTCTTCCCCGTCTACATGCACGCCAACAATGGCTGCATGGCAATTCTCAGGTTGGGTTTCCTGATGGTGGCAACATAGGATCATGCATGCCTAATGAGTGGTAAAATGGTCACTTATGGTTTCTATCAGAGGACACGGGGGGGGGGGGGGCACGATTGGGAGTTAGGGACAAAGTGTTGTCACCCTATTACAGGAAGTGCCTTAGAGCATACCTCCCAACATTTTGAGATGGGAATGAGGGACACCTACTTGCAAACATATGTAGGCATAGGACACGCCCCCCCGACACACCCCCTTAAAGGAGAATTCACCCAAAAAATCTTAATTAAATCCACAAGGACTTTTTTTGCCACTCCTATTCCTTTTGTATTGGCTTTTAACATTTAAAATGCAGCAATTCTCAATTTGGATGAAAGGTTTCGCACTGTGAAACACTTTTTGAAAGTGCATTTTATATGCAACTATGTGGATCAGACCAAAATGAGGGACAAATGAGGGGTAAAGAGGGACAGAGGGACATCAGGGACAGTCCCTCGAAATCAGGGACAGTTGGGAGCTATGCCTTAGAGGCTTAGCACACCTGTGACCATGTTTCAGGATCAGTGCTTCAGTGCTGGGACAAGGTCATCTAGAGCCCCGGCCAAACATGCTAAACTGCCCCCCCCCAAGAAGTATGAGCATTATGTGTCAGTAAACATCTCCCCACAAAAACATTGAGCTCTAATCTGCATGCATACCCCCTGAGAATAAAATCCCCCCCCCCCCTCCCAGTACAAATCCATCCCCCTGTTGAAATCCCCCATCACAGCACAAATCTTTGCCCCCAAATTCCCCCAGATCAAATGATGCCCCCCCACCCCCCTCCAAAAATAAATCAACCTCCTAGCACAAATCCTCTACCCCTAAAATTTCCTCTCCTAGTATACATCTTCACCCTCTCTCTTCAAATTTCCCCCTCCCTGTACAAATACCTAATCCACCCCCCTTCTAGCACAAATCTTCTTCCCCCGGCCCCCCCCATCCTCCTCCTAACACAAGTCACCACTCCTGGCAACCCCCCCCCCCCCCAAATTTCCCCTCCTAGAATAATACCCCCCAAAGGTGTCCCAGGCCGCTAAAGTGTTCGACTTCAGAAAACAATGGGGTAGCCCCTAAGAGCTGCAAATCTAGGTGTACTGGAATGGTGAGTAGTGGCAACCTCAGTCTGGACTACCAACCAGGCCACGCCCCCAACGCGTTTCACTCCACTGTGGGCGGCACAGTGGTGTAGTTGGGTAGCACTCTCGCCTAGCAGTAAAAAGGGTCGCTGGTTCGGATCCCAACCACGACACTACCTGCCTGGAGTTTGCATGTTCTCCCTGTGCTTGCGTGGGTTTCCTCCGGGTACTCCGGTTTCCTCCCACACTCCAAAGACATGCTGGGAGGTTAATCGGATCCTGTCTAAATTGGTCCTAGTATATGAATGTGAGTTAGGCACCTTAGATTGTAAGCTCCTTGAGGGTAGGGACCGATGTGAATGTACAATATATATGTAAAGTGCTGCGTAAATTGACGGCGCTATATAAGTACCTGAAATAAATAATAATAAATAATAAGTTTGGCTTAAAGAAAAGGTGGCAACCCTATGAGGTAACAGTGCAAGGACACAATTGGGAGACGGGTACAGAGTGTCGCCACCTTAACAGGAAGCGCCTGAACATGGATCTTTATGGCACCAAGTATTATTTTAATGAAAGCTGCAGAATTAAAGTGACCTTAACATGTTAATGCAAATGTTAGATTTTAGTGACTGTGTTCTCATCTGTTTTTAATGAATTTAAAGCAGAACTTCAGTCATTTTTTTAACTTTCCATCTATTAAATCTTCTGCCCTTTTTGTTGTTTTAACTTTTTGGATAGTAAAACATTTTTTTTCTGCCATTAAATACCTTATACAGCCCACTTCCTGTTTTTTTTGTCTGGTCATTAGCCTAGGCTTATGTCATCATTCACAGCTCTCTCTCTTTCACTCGGTGCTACTACTAGGCAAACAAGGCAGCCGCCTAGGGAGCACTGCTGCAAAGGCGCCCGGCCACTGGTGTTCCTACTCTCTTCTCTCTGCAGCAAGCAACTAAGCCTCAGCATCAGCAGGCTGCCGCCGCTCCGTTCGCATGAAGTGTCAGAGGCGCAGCGGCGGCTGAGGACTGTCTGTGTCCAACTCCTGAAATTAATGGAAGCAAGCAAACATTCATTGATGGGCACTGCTGAGGCTGCATTGATGAGCACTGGTGAGGCTGCATTTGATAGGGCACTGGTGAGGTAGCATTTGATGGGCGCTGGTGAGGCTGCATTGATTGGGCGCCGGTGAGGCTGCATATGATTGGGCGCTGGTGAGGCTGCATTTGATGGGCGCTGGTGAGGCTGCTTTTGATGGGCGCTGGTGAGGCTGCATTTGATGGGCGCTAGTGATGCTGCCTTTGATGGGCGCTGGTGAGGCTGCTTTTGATGGGCGCTGGTGAGGCTGCATTTGATGGGCGCTAGTGAGGCTGCCTTTGATGGGCGCTGGTGAGGCTGCCCTTTGATGGGCGCTGGTGAGGCTGCCTTTGATGGGCGCTGGTGAGGCTGCCTTTGATTGGGCGCTGGTGAGGCTGCATTTGATTGGGCGCTGGTGAGGCTGCATTTGATTGGGCGCTGGTGAGGCTGCATTTGATTGGGCGCTGGTGAGCTGGATTGATAGGCGCTGGTGAGGCTGGATTGATGGGCGCTGGTGAGGCTAGCTTTGATGGGCCCTGGTGAGGCTAGCTTTGATGGGCGCTGGAGAAGCTGCATTTGATGGGCACTGGTGAGGCTGCTTTTGATGGGTGCTTCAAGGTGGGGTATACATGGGCAGGGCAAAGGGGGTGGAGCCGGGGAGGGCGCAAAATAGGGTTTTGCCTAGGGTGACAAAAATCCTTGCACCAGCCCTGGGGGGGGGGGGTGAGTCATAAGAGGGCCATTGAGAGCTGCAGAGCTGGAGGTGTGCCTCTGTGTGTCTCTGTAAATCCAGGAAGTGAAGAGGCAGCAGCTTCAGCTGCCCACAGTTAAAATGGGTGCAGCCACACTCGGTGGAGAGAGATTTCTGCAGCATATATGACAAGTACATAATCCCATTATATATAAAATAATATGCAAAGTGGTTGGAGGGAAGCTTCAGAAGGGCCAAGATGTTTTTATTACAAATTATGTGAGCAGACTGCAGTTCCTCTTTAAAAGCAGAACTAAAGTCCGCAAATACTTACCTCCGCTCCTTGCCAGCACCAGCATCTTCTCCCTGGCTTCGTCCGAGTGCCGGGTCGCAATCATTCAGATGATCTGGATACAATGATATTACTTAAATGATAAAATGTATCGGAATATTTCCTCTGTGCTGTCACCAGCTTCCACCCTTCCATTTAACCGCTTGCTCTGCAGGCATCGTCCATGAAGGGTTAAACAAAATATTTGCTGTGTTTACACCCCCCCCCCCCCCAACACAAGACACTTTCCCATGTCTGCGGCCTGCGGGCCAGTGAATTAGTCGCCATGGTGACGCCGTTACCCCCCAAGGAGCTGGAAAAGAAGTAGGGGGGGGGGGGGGTTAAACTTGAAGTGGGCTCATTTTAGCAGAAATAATTCTCACCCCCTGCAGCCTGGCATCCAATCAGAGGCCTAGGATATGATGTCATACCTCCCCGTTATTAGCGGCCGTGCCACGGATAGTTCTCACCGAGCTCTCAATGTGTGCTGTGTACATAAAGAGCATCGCTGCGTAGGAAGTCAGAAAGAGGTATTTGGCTTCACCCGTGTGTGCGCTAAAGAGGGCGCCAATTGCATTATACAATTACGCCATGGAACCTTTATATTCATTCATTATATAATACAATATAATATTTTTTTCTGTTGTGTAAAAATAAAAAATCTTGTCTACACACCATCAGCTGCATATCGTTGCTCTGGACGGCTTCCTAATAGTGACAACAGTGGACCATGGCTGCACAAGGAGGGTCTCCATGGACACTTGAGGTCTCCAGTGGAGGGGGCTGAAGGGTGACAACTGTCAGAAACCATGAAATCAGGCCGAGACAGGAGTACAGTTAAATCACACTTGTTTAATAATAAAAGTAAAAAGAACAAACATAGTCAAAACTAAGCCAAAGTTCAGTAACCTGAACGGATAGTCAGCCAAGCCAGAAGTCAGGGATCAACGTAGTGGAACAGCAAGCAGGATCTGGAGCCAGAAGGGATGTCAGCAAAGCAAGTCTTGAACAGGATCACAGGAGATAGCTTCTGTGATGTTGACCAAGGCGAAGGCAGAGATCCTCTGGACTGGACGGCTTAATTAGGCAGGACTGACGAGCAGGATATCATCAACAGCTGAGTAACTGCGGAGAGATAGGAGCTGGCAATTAGCCGACAGTTGAGAGGCCAGCTCAGAGAAGGAAGGGCTGAGCCCAGCCCTGACAACAACACAGGAACATAATTGTGAAATGGGCGTGGGAGTGTTGTCACTCTATAACAGGAAGTAGAACCTTTTAGGGCTCCATTCACACCATGCAAACACCATCTACAGTACTTGCCCTTATGCCAGAGGTGTCCCATAAATAGAAGTCCACAAACATTCAAAAAGGTGTTCCATCCTAGAAGGGGTTTAATTGGCACCACCTCTCTTAAGCAGCGGGCACTCTGCTTGTGTTTCCAGTGCGACCCAGCGCGTGGCATGTAGGGCAGCCTAAGGCATGAGAAACGTGCAAAAAAGAAGTCCCTAGCCCACGTGCAAAATCGTGCCGCACCGAGCTGGAGGGTGCTACAGCATCTCAACTCAGAATTTGTTCTTTTGGTTCTTATTTGGTCCTCCAGAAACTCTAGAAATGTTCTTGGGTCAGAGTGGAGCGTTCCTTTTTAGGCTTGTCTGCGGTATATGCATTGTTCAGTCTTTGGTTTGGTTTGAGGAGCGGGGTGATATGAAGGTACGTGGGAATGTCATGAGCTCATTGTACAAACATGGCAGCAGGGAGACTCCACATTCTTAGCTGAACACCTGCTGCTGATAAGACATTAACAGTCAAGTAAACACTCAGTCCGGATCTTTCTATACAGATAATGTACAGTACAAATATGTCTGCCACACACATATGTCCAAACAGGTAGAGCGGCGTATTATGCCTGGGAATACATGGATCACAGTTCAACCCGGTTAAGTAGGGGACTGGACAAATTTTGATCCAGGTATGGGCAGCGAGGACCCATCAACTTCTCTACAACCATCCTGTCGTCTTGCCCATTATGAGGGGTTCCCACCATCCCTGTGCTGAGTTCCTGGGTCTGTTCACCTGCTGTGCCCATTTTGAGGGGTTCCCACCATCCCTGTGCTGAGTTCCCGGGTCTGTTCACCTGCTGTGCCCATTTTGAGGGGTTCTCACCATCCCTGTGCTGAGTTCCTGGGTCTGTACACCTCCTGTGCCCATTACAATGGGTTCCCACCATCCATGTGCTGTGTTTCTGGGTCTGTACACCTGCTGTGCCCATTATGAGGGGGTTCCCACTATCTGTACACCTGCTGTGCCCATTTTGAGGGGTTCCCACCATCCCTGTGCTGAATTCCCAGGTCTGTACACCTGCTGTGCCCATTACAAGGGGTTCCACCATCCCTGTGCTGAATTCCCAGGTCTGTACACCTGTTGTGCCCATTACAAGGGGTTCCACCATCCCTATGCTAAATTCCTGGGTCTGTACACCTGCTGTGCCCATTATGAGGGGGTTCCCATCATCCCTGTGCTGAGTTTCTGGGTCTGTACACCTGCTGTGCCCATTATAAGGGGGTTCCCACTATCTGTACACCTGCTGTGCCCATTTTGAGGGGTTCCCACAATCACTGTGCTAAATTCCTGGGTCT
Organism: Aquarana catesbeiana; assembly: GCF_042186555.1. NCBI lineage: Eukaryota > Metazoa > Chordata > Amphibia > Anura > Ranidae > Aquarana > Aquarana catesbeiana. The sequence continues at coordinate 232,138,678 of NC_133335.1, read as the reverse complement.
GTACACCTACTGTGCCCATTATGAGGGGTTCCCACCATCCCTGTGCTGAGTTCCTGGGTCTGTACACCTACTGTGCCCATTATGAGGGGTTCCCCATCATCCTTTTCTGGGTTTATATTGATTGTAGAATATAACCGGAGGTTGAACACACAAAGATGGACAAGAACAGAGTTGGGTATTGGGGAAGAGAGATCTTCGTTTTGGAGAATCCAAGATATTTAAAAAGTCCAAAAGTTGACAGAACCCACCAGGCTCCACCTATACCTTACATCCCACTCTTGGGTAAGGTATATTAAATAATGTAAATGACGCTCTATGATAATACGCCGACGACGTTCTTCTGGTTTGTCGGATGTTTGAAGCTTCCTCCTAGATGAAGAATCTACAGAACATTGGCGGGAGGATTTGATACATATGTGACTTGTTTTTCTCCTGTGAAGGGCGCATTAGCACCATGATCCTGAGCGCTCCGTGGAAGGCAGCTCATTTATATTCATGGGGGGATTTGGGGAAGACGAGGACGGAAGTGTGCGGAGAACAGGAGACGGCCGCTACACGCCTCCACGCTGGGATGCCGAGGGAGTGTTGGAGTCAGAGGAAATTGGAGGAATGATTTACCCCATTCCCTTCATACGGAAACAAAACACGCCGGGGTCTATGGAGAGGACACAAAGTCTGCAAACAGAACGACCGAAATCCCCTCTGGAGGCCGAACATCCGTCTGATTAGAAGCAGGAGACTGATTTTTAAAGAAGAGCTCTCACCTATGTGAAAACCGACCTCCTAGCATAATAAATGCATCGGTCATGTGTATTCTGGAATCTCGGTGAGCTTTGTGTATTTCTTCTTCCAGATCTGTGCAGTAATCCAGTGTGAGACTTCCTGTAATAAAGACCGCTCACTGCTGACCTCTCTCTTTTGTGCAGGGGGACTGGTCTCGTCTCCGCCCCCTTCCTGGTCTCGTCTCCGCCCCTTTCTGCAGGCACCTTGTAGTGGGTGGGGCCTGCTGATCCTACCTTCCACACCTCTTCCCTCTTTTCTTGTGCAGGGGGGACTGGTCTTGTCTCCGCCCCCTCCTGTAGTGGGTGGAGCCTGCTGGGCCCCTCCCACAGCTTTGCTATCTCTCCTTGTGCAGAGGGACTGGTCTTATTTTTCCACCTCCTCCTGTAGTTTTCTGCAGGCGGCCTGTAATAGGCGGAGTTTGCGTGGTCCCTCCCACAGCTCTGCTCTTTCTCCTTGTGCAGAGGGACTGGTTTTGCCTCCGCCCCCTTCCTGTAGTTCTCTGCAGGAGCTCTGTAGTAGGTGGAGCCTGCTAGTCCCCTCCCGCAGCTCTGCGCTCCTTGTGCAGAGGGACTGGTTTTGCCTCCGCCCCCTTCCTGTAGTTCTCTGCAGGAGCTCTGTAGTAGGCGGAGCCTGCTAGTCCCCTCCCGCAGCTCTGCGCTCCTTGTGCAGGGTGACTGGTCTTGTCTCCCGCCCCCCCCCCCCCTTTTAACTTTCTGCAGGCAGTCTATAGTAGGTGGAGCCTGCTAGTCCCCTCCCACAGCTCTGCTCTCTCTCCTTGTGCAGAGGGACTGGTCTTGTCTCCGCCCCTTTCCTGTAGTTCTCTGCAGGAGCTCTGTAGTAGGTGGAGCCTGCTAGTCCCCTCTCTCTCTCTCTCTCTCTCTCTCTCTCTCTCTCTCTCTCTCTCTCTCTCTCTCTCTCTCTCTCTCTCTCTCTCTCTCTCTCTCTCTTTCTCTCTCTCTCTCTCTCTCTCTCTCTCTCTCCT